>NC_050478.2:33952279-34037279 GCF_012460135.2 Molothrus ater | reverse complement strand
ATTCTGTTACAATAAATGAATTTCATACTGTATTTTTCTACGCATCTGTTGGTGGTAATAATATCTTACATAAAGGTGGAAAGTAATTGCTTAAAAAAACCATTTGTGAATGCCTGTAGTAATTAAAACTGAATCTGTTGCATATGAGCTAAACTACTCAGCTATACATACTTGAATTTTTATGTTTCCATAGTTTGGTAAAGGACAGCACAGAAATCTATATGAAAATTAAAGCTTATTAAGGCTAGGCATTCTTTTCTGCAAAGAATTAATGATGTGTTTCCTACTTCAGTGTCTCTTACTTTATGAATAACAGCACAGTTTTTTGTGCATTCTGTTTCTTCTAGTCAGATAAGCTGATTGTTGAGAGAATAATTATACTGACTGAGTTTGACTGAGGTTACTGAAACAAGGACCCTTGTAGCTCACAGAGAATTGGTGGTTAAATTCTGCTTCCCTGATAGACTTCCATTCCATGTTTGATTAGTATGCTTCAGTATATATAATTAAGGCTATGGAGTCAGTGATTGCCTAAAGAGTGGGGATCGTTAGAGATTCCGGAGACAATATCCTCACAAGTACATAAAGTCTGGGAAATAAACACAAAAAATGTCTAACAGAGAAAAAGCAATTCGAGAGTACAGCAATTTCAACATATGGCTGAGTCTGTAAAGCCAGAATGCTAAAGCTGTGTCTTGTTTTCCTGTGTGTCCTTTGGAGAAGGGGAAAAAACAGCCCATAAAACACACCTAAGTCAGAGAATGATATTGACTTAAGGAAAATGTTTTGTCCTTGCCCAGTTTCAATGCCTGCTGATGCTAATGGAAGTTGTTCACTTGCTGATGAGATAATATGAAAGTACTAATCAGAGATTAATACTTAAATTTGTAATTACTTAAGGTTAAATTAAATTTATCTGTTTTTTTTCCTCTGATTTTCAGGTATGCTTGTTCATTCCACAAATAAATATACATTATCCCAAGTCCTCTTTGGACAGTGTATGGAATCACAGCACAGTTGACATTGAGCTAGAAATTTACTCATTTGCCAAAACTGTATGGTGCAGTTGCATGAAGTGCCAGTATATAGGGAAGATGCTGGGAAGTGCCAAGGTGATGTTTAGGAATCTGCAGTCTGGACCTACCTTCTGGCTGATGTTAACATCTCTATATTTACACAAGCACAAATTTCATTGGGCTAAGTATGTCTGACAAGTCATCTACATCTTTATGTGAAATTGCTTTGCTTTTCAAAACTAAAACTATCTATAATTCAGCCACTTCACTGAAAGCTGCACACAGGTGTTTAGTGCACTAAGGCACTAAAATAATTTATGTCTATTAGTCTGATCCTTCTTAACATTAAAACAAAACTATTTTTGTTGTTTTCTTCAAAAAGCTTTCAATATGATGAATCTCCAATAAAACCAAATGCAACTTCTGATGATTTAAACTGATCTTTTAAAAGATAAATCAGATTCCATGGTTAGCACTGTAATCATCTTGTCATGCTTAGTGTGATTATTCACCTTTTAAAAGTAATAGCAAAGTTTTTCAGGTTCTGCAGTCTTCTGCAGGTTCCTGGAATGAAAGAACTGTATACATACCATGTAAAACAAACTGCTGGATGAAGCTTTATGTTTATGATTCCAAAAACCATAGGAAATTATATATTTACCTCATATTTAATCTGAATGTACTATAAAACAGAACAGGTTTTTCAAGACTTAAATGAATTTAGTGACGGTTTCATTAGGAAATATTGGCAACTTGTGCCTCAATTTGCTAGGAAAATAGTTGTGTCATTATCTGTCATCTTGCAAATAAACAGTTCAGTTAGGTGTGTGCATTTGAGAACTGCAACTATGGCAGTCTGCCCTGTATTTTCAATTGAAAGTGTATGCCTTGGCCCCTATTGATCTGAATTTAACACCAAATATTAGTAAAGAAATTTATTTTTTTAATTACTTTGCAATCAAAGATTGATTGTGTTGGGAGAAAGTAGAGGAAAAAGATTGTAATCATTTCCATGCAGCAAACTTTTTTCTGGTGTTACATTTGCAGGATATTTTGGCTACTATCAGTGCTTGCATCTTAAATGGACTAAAATTTTATTTTTAAACTTCCTTCTTTGATTTGGACAGTGCTGAATGGTAAGAATTTCTTAAAATTGGATGCATCCTATCTTTTGTTAATAGAGCATAGGCAACACTGTAGTTAGAATCTTCTGCAACACAGTACTAATAAATACAATTAATGTTATTTTAATGGACATTTTTATGTTGCAGTGATCAGTGTAAGCTTTCATAGTGAAGTACATTTAGTACATATGGTATTGCGGCAGTACTAATTACATTTATTGGAATGGCTTTTGCTCTGTGTCTCGGCCCTGCTTTTGTGCGGTGGACTGTTTCATAGAGGCACACTGATAAAATATATGTTATGAACACAGCAGATGATATTAGAATAAATAAATGTTGAAGTTGGTTATAGCTGTCTGAAGGCCTCTTAGTTATGAAATACGTGTCAGGGTTAGTCCCAAGGGTTTTGAGGATAACTGTGTCAAGAGAATATATGCTGAAAGGAGAGTCTGCTCTGTATGGAGCCTTCCAAATCTGTTGATATAACCTCTGCCACAGTATACCACTTCTTATTTTTACCATTGCCATTCCTCAAAGCAATGCTCAGAGGTTGCAAACAAAAATAGGGTCCTGTTGTGGTCTGTACTCTGCAAATAAAGAACATGGGGTGTACAATCCAGCATGGTGCCTAAGGATGCTTTTATAAGGGTGCTTATAATATTAGACTTGGAATGATAAATTGTGGAGTGCTGTCATTGCAGCAGCACCCTTGGGCTAAATGGCTGTTCTGAGAAGTGGGGCCAAAGACCATGGACATGGTACATGCACAGCCTTGGAGTTACGACTCTTGAGGACACAACTTGTGTCTGTCTGGCATTGGATGCTAGTGCAGGTGTATCCACATCTTGATTCAGAGCTGCAGGAGGATAAATGGTAACATTACCACACCATACCCAGTAGTTTGCTCTTCTGCAGGGATAGTTGTGCTGTCCACAAAGCAGTATCGGACCTATGCCAGGTATTTAATTTAGGTAAATACATCCATGAGTCTGGAATAAGAACAGGTATATGAAGTGAAAGACTCTCAGGCCTAATTTGCTGATGATTATTTTAAGATTTTTCAAGTTGTCATGCAATGCCTCTCATGCTGGCTTCTGCTGGGGTAGAAGAACTGGTTCTTTTTAATTGCTGATATGCTTTGGGGCCTGAAGTATTTGTTAAATTTTTAATAAGAGAAAACTGTACGTGTGGTAGAGTATAATACTGAAGACTGAGGCCACAATGCAGAAAGGGACATTAAAAATAGAAAAGTAATACTATACTTTCTGTTGCACTGCTAATGAGATGTTCAAAGCTGATCAAAAAGAGCTCTGGAAGGAGAGGATAAAGCCAACAAATCTCTTCATTCCAATGCTAGCTTCATTCCTTAGAATGTCATAACCCAGGGGAAAGGTGATTTCTGATTTATGTGCTGGTTGTGGCTCCCCCTGAAGCAGCTGACCTGTCTTGGAGCACAGTCCCTGACACCTCTGCAGCCCTTTTCCCTCAGCTCTCCTGGGCAGATGGCTTGGGGATTCTATTTCTGAGAGTCTAGCTGGCAGCAGGACCTGTGCACAGTGGAGGTGGCACACACACCCTGTGATGAGGGCTATGGCAGGAGAGTGGGCATGTGTAGGAATAAAGAGCTCACTTGGTGAAGAATTTCCCTGACGTGGAGAGGTGCCAGTGAGTAGAGTGCACAACGTGGTCTGGCTAATGCAGAGAGGTCATGAACAGAGGAGACCATTAAATAGAGCAGGACCTCAGGAAGAAGGGACTAAAAATATGGAGAAAGAGGAGATAAAGAAGGGGAAATTATGAGAGTTTATGAACGGGAAGCACATTACTGGACATGAGCAAGACTGTAAGACTGTGCAGGAGAAAGAGTCTTCCCAGACATAGGTACTTAACATCAATAAAGGGAATGGATGGAATAGAAAGAAGTAGGGTGGGGGAAATATGGTTTCTTGCAAGTACATTTTTGTCCAGCTTCTATGCAAAAAGTTTACTGCATTTTTGTTAGAGATCTCTGGCAAATCCATGTGATTATGGGAGTAAACTGCTAATGTCTCTCTATAAGAGTGGAGAGAGATTAATCTTTTCTACTGCTTTTATCCAGAAGACTAACCATTGGGATTTAAGTTTGAAAGCTACAGTTCTTCCTTGAAATTTGATGTAAACCATAACAATTATGGCAGAAATTAGTTTCCTGAATTTCAGACTTTTGTTTCATGTGCTTTCTTTCACCTGAGGCAATAACAGATATTTCTAGTTCTCCCATATATGCCTGCTAGGTTTGGTGGTGCCTCCTGTAGTCAGTGTATATTGATTAATAGCACTGCCAGGCCCAGCTCCTAGCTTTGGATTACAAGCCTATTTCCTGTGTTCCTGTATCTGTTTTCACAAGCTGCCATTTCAGCTTACTGCTCTTTCCCATCTTGAAGGTTAGAAGAGGATTAGGAAATGAGGAGAGATGGATTCTGGAAGTCAGGCAGGCCAAGGGAAGTCCCACAGGTTCCTGGATGTCCTCATGGCTGCTCTGGGATCTGAAGTTCTCTTGTGTCTCTAGAGGGAGGGGAAAACTGACTCTGTGACATCTTGTTACAATACTGCCACAGGTTTCATTCCTAAGTAAAGTGAAAATTTTGAATTTGTTGACTTATAAAGTTGGCCACAGAAACACATGAAAAAAATACATGCAACATTTAAGAGAATCCACTGCAGAAATGTCCGGGAGTACCCTTGTTTTGACATGCTGTTGTTGTTTTCTGCTGTTCTTAAGATATTCTTATGGGAAAGAAAGGCTGCATTTTTTGTGGTAGTTTTTAACGTTTCAGCAGCTGATGTTTCTGTCTGTTGGGATACTTGATCATGAAAACAGGCTTTCAAGCAGACTCAGTTTACTGTATAGCAGATGCCACAAGTGTGACACAGCATCCAAAATCTCCTTTTGTATGTGTGTTGTAGAGCTGATTTTAGGTAATGTAGTAACTCTTAGAATGGGGGCTTAGGGCATCTGGCAGTTTACCCTGATATCTGCACAAAAGTCTCATAGCTTAGCACCAAAAGCAGTAAGGTGGTAGACAATGGCCAAAATTGTGGCCCAATTTGGACACTAGACTGCCCAAAGTAGCAGACCTGTCAATTTTAGTAAAGATCAGGACAAACAGGAAACTCAGTGCCACTAAAAATAGAATTATTTTTGTTTTCAGTTTTGTGGCATAGTTTGCTAAAAGAACAATGCAAAAGATTCTGAATTTTAAAGTTTTGTCCTGTATTGCTCACAGACTCCTTCAATGACAAGGATGTTCTCTTTAGATGACACTAGATTAGTATTTAGGTAAATAATTTCAGCGTTGATTTCTTTCTTAAAAAAGTATATAATGTTTCATTTGTAGAGCACCAGCTGTGATGGCCCTAATCATGTCTCAGTTAGGTGAGGATGAGGTGTAACACTCAATGTTGTTGCAGAAGACATATTGTCAAAGGACTTTCTTCATGCATTGTGAATTCAGGGCATGTGTATTATTACCAAAATCCTGCTGGGGTTATGATGGCAGCTTTTTATGGTAAGGAATTGTAGCTGATCAGTTTGGAGAACTGTGCAGTTTAATCTGTGGCATGCATGTTTTTGGTTTGATAAATTAATTCTTGTTGTTTTATGTTCACTTGCTTGTGTAAAAAGCACGGTTTGTACTAAGCTTCACTAGTGAATGCCAGTGACAAACTTTGAAAGATTTTAGTGTTGCTTGTAGCTTCACCAGTGAGCAAATGTGAGCCATTTCTTCTTCCTCCTCTGTCACTGGTGCAACTGCGCTCTCCAGCATTGAATAAACGGTTCCCTGTTAGAACAACAGACATCTGGAAGACTCTTCACAGTACTTCACATAGCAATGTTCTGACTCAGCCATTAGTTGTCAGAGCTCAAATCGGGGTCATCTCAAGAAATCTGTAATGCCTTTTACTCCTAGCTGGCCTGAAAATCTGCTTAATGTTGTCATTCAAAATTTACATGGTTTCATTAGGCTTATTAAAAGCAATGAAAAATGCAGCAGTACGGAGCACTGATAAAGCCTTTTTACCTTGCTATTTCAAATCACGTTTATGGACGATGGATTTAGCTTCCCACTAGCCCTGGGCAGAGGTATTATCTCCATTTTATGGACAAGAAAACTGAGTTAGATTCAATGACTTGTCCAAGGTCATACGTAAGACTGATGGTATTGGGGAGAAAAAAATGTCCAGATTTCTGCCTTAATTAAGTGATAATTTTTTTGAATAAACTCAGTGTCTTGGAAAAGATGCATCGATGTCTTTGTCTTTAGGGTTTTAAAAATAATTTTGAGGATTAATTTTGCAAGCCATGAATCAGTATTTCCCTAAGAAACATGATTCTCACGACTGAGAATATTAAGAATTCATCCTTTTCTGTAGACTTCAGTTCACTGCTTCCTACAAAAACTTTGTTGTAGTCCACTTTGGCTCTGTTGTTGTCTGCCTTTGTGAAATAAAGCTGCCCTCATTATTTAGCTTTCTTCCATTTGCATATGTACAAGAGGGAACAGCTGCTTTCTGCAGGGAATTTGTGTACTCATTCATATTCCCACAGTGGTGGCCTTGTTCTGAAACACACTGCTACCCTGTGGAAAAGCAGAATAATACATGGACAACATAGCAATCAGTCTGTTATTAAACATTTGGAACTACAGCCTTAAGGGGAAAAATATAAACACAGAGTTATAGTTTTAAATCTGAAGCAAGTGCCATATAATGATGATGTATAAGAGTCTCTTCCTCTTAAAGCCACTGGAAAGCTACAGGGAAAATTATTTTGGAAAGAAATTTTGCAGTCCTCTTTAGTTTTTGAGAAAAAAAATCTAATTTTATTACTAAGAATGTTTTTTTTTTTGTTTTAAAATTTAAAATTAAATTTAAAGTTTAAAATTTAAAATTTATCTCATTTTAAAAATGTGATAATGCTTATTCCTCATTTGAAGGTGATCTTGGACATTCCATCTTAACTATTGCTATATCCATGCATAGAAAATTATATTGATATAAACTTGAGATAAACTTGAGATTTCCAAGCATTATCCAGACAATAGTTCATTTTCCAAAGATTTATGAATAGTGAGGGAGTCACAGGAGTTTTGTCCTTCCTTCCTTACATTTTTTTTTTAAAAACATTTTTACTGTGCATTTTCTGATGCCTAAACAGAGATTTTAAGAGAACTAAAGCTCTAGCTGGACACGTAAGTACACAATTAAAAAATACAATTTGTACATGTTGTGTAAAAATGCAACATTTCAGTGACTTCTGAGAACTTTGCTTTTTAGAAAAAGCAAGTACATTCACTTTGGTTTTGTCTTTAAAATTTTTAAGAATTTTAGTGACTTTGAGGAAGCATAAACAGTTTCATCCCAAAGCATCAAGGCATGCATATACATGAGGTGGTGGAAACCTGTGTCGTTAGAAAGTCTTAGAAAGTGATACTTACAAGTGTACCAGTCATTTAAAGTAATAAAAAACAAGTCTGATTCTGAAGCAAATGCTTCCCTACTGGAATTTTCTTTCTTGCTATTTTATCACCTTCTACTATGTCTCTTGTTGTAGTAGTAGCAGAGAGTATTAAAATATTTCAAAGAGGGAGGAAAGCACTTACTGAATTATTAATATTCTGTTTATGGATATCTGAAAAAAATGGAAGGTCATAGTCTGACCTAGAGACCTTGGCAATGTCCTTTAAACAAGCATTAATCATATGTAGTGCATCAAATCATCATGTGCAAGATAACACTAGTGACCTCTCTAACTGAGAATAACAAATGACTCTTAATTTTCCTTTCTGTACATGACAGAAGTGTTGACAACCTCTGTATATTTTTTCTTTTGTCCTGTACCTAATCAACTGATCATTTTCAACACAAAATTTTCCTTGAAGTTTTTCTTTTCACTCCTATTTCTGCATGATACGTACCTGAGTAGTGAAACATGTAATGATTAGTCATCATATAGGCATGTTAGGTCTAAAATCAAAATACTTTCTGCATCTTTTATGAAATGACATACTGAAAAAAGAGTATCAGATTACATTAACTAGTTAAAATATATAAAATTTATAAAGCTGTTCTTCAAAATACAGGTAATGATACACCATGCTACAACATTCTTGGGGAAGATGCATACTGCCTGAAACATTGTTTTGGATGAAATCTTTGTTCATATGAAAAACCTGACAGAATCATGCATGATTTTCTACATGGCCTGCATGAAAGCTACTTAGAAGTCCTAAGAAAGGGTGATTAGTATTTGTAACAGGAGTTGTGATGTGCTCAGAGACATGTCTTTATATGCAGTTGGAAAGTTTGAATAAATATTTTAGGGCTAAACTGAAGACTTAATTGCCTGTCAGCTGCTGAAAAGATCTTGTTAAACCAATTATAGCCCTGTAATCCTGTAGTCTTCATTCTGTTATGGGCTACACTGCAACTGTAGGGTGCTGGAGGAATCCACAGGATTGGTGTGCTTTAAAGGGTTAACAGGAACTTTAGGCAATATTTCATGACCCTTGCTGCCGTTACAGAAATTGCATCAGGATTTCAGCATTCTGGCCTATAAGTCTTGCCATTGCTCTGCCACCTGCACTCTGATCTCTCCAGCTGGTTTCCTTCTCCCATTTTTGTAGCCTGGCCGTAGGTACGAGCCATGGCTGCTTGGCTGAGTCCTGCAGGGACTTGGAGCTCATTCTCCATCCTGCTGTTCATTCAGCTCTTCACCATGGGTTTGGAGGCAAAAGCAGTGTGCCATTGTTGGGGTGCTGCACATCAGGAGTCTGGCCTTGCTTTGTCTTTCACTGGTGGTGCCAATTCTCAATCTGTCTCCCCAGTTTTTCCTGATGGAATTTCACTGAATTGCAGTGGGACAGAGTTCACAGAAGTCAAATACATTTTAGGATTTTGCTCTAGCTGCTGATCTTCTTGTTGGCATTTGTTTACTTGTTTGTTCTTTTTGGCACTCACATTTAGAGACAAAATTAGCAGCCTCTGGTGCAAGTTGCTAAAACTGAATGGTTCACAGAAGAATGCATGAGTAGAGGAGGATATCAGATTAAATCTCAGAAGGCTCAGCATTTTGAAGTACTATGGAGCATCTTTTTAAAGAGTCGTAATGAGTGGCTAAATAAACTGTGTTTTAACTGTGTTGCGAGAAACTTTCAGCAAAAACCTCGAGTGGTGGTTTCAGTCTCCATCCACTGGTCAGTCCAGACCAAGTACAGTTGGACTTTTTCAACTAATCAGCTAGGAAAATTGTCATTGGGGTAAAGTGAAACCCTCTTTGATTGTATAGGCAATGTCTAGGGTACTCATCGTGTTCACATCAATTCCTCTTTCCATTGATTCCTTGGGGTATTAACGAATAAGAGAAGATTAGACACTCTTTCCACAATCCAGTTAAATATTGAAGCTACATTTGACTTGTAACATTATTGCTTTGCTAGAGTCCACTGTGAGAGTTTTGCCAAGGTTTAAAATTCCTAAGCCAGATCGTGTTCTGTATTACAGAAATCTTTAAAAAAAAATACTTTGTGCCACAGCTTCCAGCTCAGAGAGCTTTGAATTATGAAAATCTGAATCACAGAAGAAAAATTAGTGAATCGAGCCACTCTGCAATTTATAATCCTTCACATACCTATGCAATGTCTTTTTTTTCTAATGGACTGACATTCTAGTATGCTTTTTAACCATTAAGATTCAGATTTCATCCTTCTTTAATGACTTGCCTCAAGGGGAGATCTAGAATTTTAGTTCTAAAAAATTATTTCTGTTCTAAGTTTTAGTTTCTAATTGGCTAAAACTCTTGCAGAACTTGTATAGAGAGTGTTTTATGTACTGCAGTGTACTGTGTAGGATAATAACTCTGCCTAAATTTCCTCTTCTTCTACTTGACCTCAAGAGGACACCACAAATGATACAGGTGAGAAATTCAGTATTTGCATCTGTATCATCATAGTTACCTTCACATGGTTAGTCCAGTCTCTTAGTTTTAGAAAGTTAATTGCTTCTTATGGTGGAAGAACAAGAGATTGTTGTGTATTTTGTTTTTTTTTTTTCTTTTTCTTCCCATATGCTGACTTGTTTTGTGCTGCAGCTCACATCTTTCGCCCTTCAAGTGTTATTGTTCAACAGTGACACCTTCACCTTTCTGTGCTTAAATAACAGATAAATTTTAGGCTGTTCCATATTGTACCCTGTCTTCAGTCACTTTTTTTGTATTTTAAGATGAGTTTCAACAGTGAAACAATGGAATATGCTGATTTTTGGGTTGTTCATCCATTTAAGAAAGTTCTGTTGGCCTTTGGTTTGATGGCCTTCAGTGCTGAAAGTTCATCATTGCCCCCTAAAACTAGTACTCCTAGTGTAGTTTTTTTTATTTTTTTCCTCCTGTGGATATATAAAATAGTCAAGCACATCAAGTTTGTGATGTATGCTGTGACTGTACCTGATGACTAAGTTAGTGTTCTGTGCTCTGCCAATTTTGCTTAAGTTCATTTCTGAATCCAGGTTGCATTTCTAGAGCCAGCTGGATAATTTAGGCTCTGTAGGATAGTAATTAATGTATGGTGCAAACCAGCCTGTTTCAGTTTCTCTTCTGACCATCAGTATCTCTAATTTTTCTCTTAATGCCTACTTTCTTTTTCAAACAATTAAACCCCCACCTTGGCCTGCCTAGCAATTTTTTGTGCTGTCTTTCCATAGATCAAGAACTACTGTTAGGAAAATTTTAAGAATTAAACAGTTGTGCTGTTCTAACACTGAGCTTTAGTTCTGTGTGGACATTACAATTGTTATGCCTTGTACAGCTGTACAGTATCATGCTTCTCTGAAATAAGTTACCAAGAACCACAAGAACTATGATGATTGATCATGCAAATTAGCTCTTTAAGGGTTTCTACTTTATTTGTCCTTAAATACAAGTTCTTCCATTTGTATCTTATAAAATATTTTCAGATTTACTCCTTTAAGTTGTCAATTTATTTGAATATTTTATCTTCTGCTGTTATGTACAATGGCAAATTAAGCATGAATAGCTTCATTGATATAAAAGATTAGTATGCATTTAGGTGTAACTGGGACTACTGTCCACATTAATTCTTCTTGTTTAGAAAAATATGCTTTGATTAATATTTGCCTCTTGTAGGGGTAAAAATATCAAAATGGAGAAAAACCTGTAAGGACCATGCAAGTCTTTGTTGTAAACTTCAGAGCTTCAGAGGTATATGTAGGTGTAACTAAATATTTTTATCTCTTTTTAATTAAAGTTTATTATTTTTTACTTTCTCACTATGGACTTCATGGCAACTTTTTTTCTCTTAATAAAGAGAAAAATCTTAATAATCTTAATTTAGTCTTACTGCTTCAGCTCATTTTTTTGAATAAAATATGCTAATTTACTTGTATTTACACAGATGGCCATCTCATTTTTTCATTGAGCAATATGCTATAACACATTATTTTCCTGCTGGTTTTCTGTTTCCATAGAAATTTCTTGATTAAAAAACGCCCTTTGTGCGACTTCATAATTACAGTAATTTTAACTTTAGTAATAAAAAAAAGGTCAGGAGGGTACTTTTTGGGTCCATAAAATATGGCAGTAGATGCTGTCTCAAAGAAATAATGAAATGGAGAAGTGATAATATGTGTGAGAGGATCTTTCTGAGAGTATTTGTAAACTTCTGATTTCTAAATGTTGCCTTCAGGCTTGTTAAGAAAAGCTCAGTGTTTGTAAAGATTATCCTGACAGCAATATGCTGGGTCAATTGTCAAGACATGTTTAGCACAGGGGGATGTATTAATCTGCTACAGCTACCACTGTAAGTGGTTGGAATAAATAGAGGGCTCAAGCAGATGAAGAGGGATTAACTGTGTAAATTGAGCAAACTCTTCAATCACTAAACCACTGATTTTGCAAAGGATTAGTCTGCTTTTGCAAATATTGATTACTGATTTGTTACTGGAATGAAGATGATATAACTTGTGCAGTTGGTATGTAGTAAGCTATGTGAAGTGTACATCATTCATATTAATGGGATTGTCATAGGCATTACAGAAACTGACAGATTTATTAGAGCAGCACTCTTAACATTGTCATAGTTAAAGTTGTGTCAGCATTTTCCATTAAAAGTTCCATTTTCTTTTTTTTTGGTGTTCATAGCTCAACTTTAATATTTACTCCGTTGAAATTTGGTAATAACTACTTTATAGCTTTGACACAATTATTTTTGTGCTCTTTTAAAGAGAACTGAATTAACACTTTTCATTTAAATTAGAAGAAAATACTGTATACTAGTTTAAAAAAAATGTTTGCAGGTTTGAATTCTTTGTTTTGAGGGCAACCTTTGGGTGATACTGTGCATGTTCACAAGTTTCATTATGCCAGGTTGGTAGAGAAGTTATGTGTGTTAGGCAGTTGCTATAAGGTGAAAATAACTGAGGAATTTTTGTACAAATGAGCTCTTTTGCTTGCATAAAGGCTTGTCTGTTTTTTTTCCAGTGCTGCTAGTTTATCTGATAAAGGTTTTTATGTTGCCTACAAACCCTGTCCCACTGATGTCCACACACCACAATACTATCACTGAATACTGTCACCAGACCAAGCAATGCTGCTCTGTTATCAGGTTCAGTTAATTCATTCACCATTAATGTTATAACTGGTTCAAATTTCAACAGTGGCTGTATTCACTGGGTGGTTTGTCTTTCTAATCCTTGATTAGATTTATTTGCAGACATAGGCTTAAGGAAAACTCAGGTGTGGTATGAGAATCAAGGGACAAAAAATGAAAGTTAAATGAGTTTGGAGAAGTTCCTACTGACATTTATCCATCTACTTCATCATTGTAAAAGTCTTAAGGTGTAAAATATGCCCATGTTTCTTGATGTGTCATCTTTTTCCTCTTACACAGATATCACAGCTCTTCTCTTGATTCTCTCTTTCCCAAATTGTGACCCCTGTTGTAGCATATGATAGCATCTCTGATTTATTAACTTCCAATCCCTTAACTTCTGGGATCTCCCATGGCAGATGCTGAAGAAACTAATGTGTGTTTACTATAGGAAAAGATAATTTTTTCTAACTGTAAATAAAAAATATTATTTCAGATATTTTTACTTGATACTACAGCCAGAAAGAACTGCAAGGGTCATCTGAGAAACATTATGTAGCTTGGTGTAACTTAGAAAGATCCTTGAAAAATTAAAGTTGATATTTCCATTGACTAGATGTAGCAAAATGGGACTTGTGGGAGAATTGGCACAGTTGGTCAGATCTCCTCTCTCTTGTTCAGAGACAAACAGCTTCTGCCAGAGTTCTTGTTGCTTGTGTCTTCAAGTGTATGTTGTTTTTTTTCCTGGAACCTCCAAATGGACTGGAAAATATTAGCGCAGTCATTCAGAAAACCTGGGAGTTGATATTGGAAGGTGGTTCTTCCTGTCATTCTCAGTATACTCCAAGGTGAATGGCAACTGAAATTTACATCTGGAAAGCTTTCAGGAAACACAGGAGTGTTCTGCTGGCTTCCCATAGTGTGCTCTGCTGGTTTCTTACAGTGTTTCCCTTGTTCTTTTCAGTTAGGTCCCATGCAATTACAGCAAAACAGGAGAGTATTTTATCTTTGTGGTAGCAACCTCCTTGTGAGAGGGGGTTTGAAAACAGTGATGTGTTTTTTGAACCATAAAACCTTTGGATTTTTATTACCTTTTTATTACCTCTTTCAGAGTATTTGGAAATAAAGCCACTGTATAAGTCACTTTCTATTTCCTTGCCTTTAATTTTTCTCATGGTCTTGTTCTGTAGATTGATTTTTCTATGTGCAATGTTATTGTTGCAAGAGACTGTAATTCTACCAGGACTTCCCACTTCCACATACTGAATTATATTTGATATGCATTTTGTGTGTTGCAGTAAGGAAAACTTGAAAGACTTGTATGAGACTTTCTTCTTCTGTTATTATTTTAAAAAGGCTTGCCTTTACATGCAGACTGCATGTGTATAGTGTAAAGTCATACCTCCATCTTAAACCAAATTAACTTTCAAATGCAGAGGAGCTTTGAGTGTGATAGTTCACTGATCACTAAGCAAAGCTTTTTTCTTAAATTATCAGTAGTAGAGGAAATGTATCAAAAATGAGGCAATGAGGCAGAACATTCAAATAATTTTGTGTTTGCAGGAATATATAGAATGAAATTGAAAACTGGCTTAGGACCTCTTCATTGAAATCTGCAACTGCCAGTTTTAAAGATGTGTTTTTAGCTGACTGTAGGAATTTGAATCTTTTCCTTCGTACAGATGAAAGATTTTCCAGCTCCAACTAGTAATGTTAAAACTTTTTCTGATCAAGGATATGAGCTGTTGGAGCATTTAAAATGCACAAAGTGTGTATGTATGTTTCCTTTCAGAAGTTTAACAGGCCAAGCCTTTGGCCAAGATTCAGAACAGTTGGAACTTTGCAGACTACACAGTTAATCCAAGAGGGCTGCCAGTTGGCATAAATTACTTCCATATATAAAACTTAATGCAATTTACATTGAGGTTTTTGTTGGTTTTTCATGGCAGTCTGAGAATTTCCTTCTTTCCCAGGATTTCTTGGGTTTTGCTTATTGTATTTATGGTGTGTTATGCTTCTGATCAGAGCAGGAGTTAAAAGGTTCCCCTGCTAAAATATCCCTCTCACAGATTGAAATTCACATTGGAAGATTTTTCTCTTCAGCTAAATTTGGCACTTCTCAAACTGTACTGTTCTGTTTTTTTCACTTATTTTTCTTTCCTTCTTTTTTTTTCATTAAGACTTTTAAAGGGGGCTTAAACTAGCTTCTAGAAACAAAACAATTTAGAAAGGGATGTATGCACACTAGAACTTACTCAGGAGAAGAGACAGGGCAAAATTTTGGGGGAATTCTTAATTTAAGAGGAAGGAAATTTATATGCTTTTTGTTTTATGAACGTGTGATTCATGGAAGATCTAACTTGCATGGTATTGCCAAAATTTGGATGAGAGTTCACAGAGTTCACACTGTAGTGAGCTTTACAAGATCTGTCAAAATATTGTTGAGTAATAAATACTTGGATTACTAGGACATTGAAAGTAAAAGAACACATATTACCAATTTTGAAATACAATTTTAAAGTTCATTGTTTAGCTTTGCAATAAATGACATTTGGCAGTTTTTCTGCCAAAACATATTAAATCATTTTTGTATCCAGTAAAATAGTTGTCATTGCTAGATCTCAGTGTAGGCTTATTTACTGAAATAAAAGGGCCGGTTGCCTGTCGATGGAATTTTAGGCCTTTCCAAAGTACTAATTAAAAACATTATGACAAAATAAGAAAAGTAATGGGGAACTTCTACTTCTGATTGCCTCAAGTTTTTCTCAAGGTATATATGTGGGTATTTCTAAGGGATTCTTATGTGTAGGTGGCTATTTAAAAATAGATGTAAATTGCAGAGAACAATTTTAGTATTAACTCTCCCAGGTGTTTTAGATGTTAAGCTGAAAATTGTATTTTTCACCTGGAGGTATTAAATGATAGCTTTTAACTTGTTTGATAAGCTTGTGGGACTTATTTCCTGTTAGCCATCTGGGAATACAGGAATCATGATATGGTTAAAGATGCTATCCATGTGCAATTTTGACATCATGCTGGTCATATTCCAGCTGTAGACTCTTTATTCCTGGCCTTTTAATTTTCTCTGGTTAGCTAACAGCACCTTCTGTGGTTCAAGCTATCATATAGATATTCTGAGTCTTTACTTAGGGTTTCTAATCAAAATTGGATGTGTGTGCTTGTCTGTGAGACAACGCTGGGAAATTTCAGCTGGCCTGCATAATTTCATGAGAATTCCCAGTGCCTCTAATTGATCCATGATGGTCTGTTTTGACTTAGTTCTGTCTGCAAAGCAAGAGCATTGTTTTTATCTCTGTGTTTTCCTGCCTACTTTATTTCTCATAACAAAGTGTGAAGCTGTTGCGCTGGCAGATTTGAATTGCCAGTCTCTACCACTGATGCACTTTTCTGGTAGCTAGTAATTTTCTAGTAATTCAGGCCTCTGGATGACTGAAACCTGTCTTGTGCTGAAATGATTGAGTAAACCTTAATGATTCTTTAAACAAAACTTTTGCACACATTACAACATTTTTGTGTGCCTTGCTTTACAGTGATGTGAGTGGGAGACCTTGTACAAGAGACCTTTTCTTTGCTGCTGTATCTTTCTTTCTTCTTGCCTCAGAATCATTGAGAAACAGCAAAACTGGGAAGGCTGCTTTGGTGAAGTGTTCAGTGGCCCCTTTTCTAATGCTGTAGAATAATGTCAGCTTACAGCTTTAGAAAACATCACTTTTTAAAAACACACATACACCTCCAACACGCCCCACCCCCTGCCCCTCCATGTGCCATGGGTGTAATTTGTGAAATTTTAATAAATACCTGTGTGAAAGTTAAATTTAGATCAAGGAGTGAAAACCATGAACTCCTCTGTACATTAAGATGCTATGCAAAATGTATCAGTGGGTGTTTTAGAAGCAATTCAAAAATCATCAAAAGAATGTGCAAATCCAGGACAATATTAGCTTACAAATTCAGAGTTGAGTTTGGATGAGGAGTATGCGATCCAGGATAATTCCATTTGGCTGTGGAGCCTAATGAATGGAGTCAAACTGGCTGACTCCTATAATTTGTTAAATGAAAAAAGGATTTTTTTTGTCAAATGAAATGCTACAACTACTATAGAAGCTTCACTCAGAAAATGTGTGGATCAAAAAGGCATGAATGTAAGGTTTGTAAAATTTAAAATAACTAAACACACAGTTTAGGGGCTAAATAGAAATGACTAAAAGAGTTGTAATGCTAACTTCTTCAAAGAACTAGATTTAGTTTTTGTAAAGAATCTGTTGCAGTAGTTTTTAGGCTGCCTGGCTCACTGCCTTCACCTCTGCTTACAGGAAGGAAGGGAAGAGAAGAGAAGGGTTTGTACCACTGTCCTTCTAAGGGTGGAGTCCATAAGAAATACTCAGTGTTTAAGCCTCTGAGGGTGTGGTATTAATGTTTGTAGCCCAAACTTCATATCCCAAATTAGAAAGAATTAAAACTAGAAACAGATGACAGTGCTTTAAGTATTCTGGTTCTTCTTGGAGGAATATATGGAGGCAAGTTATTCTGTGAAAATTATTGTAAACTGTTAAAACACCACAATGGGTAATGCTAGGGATGGCTCCAGAGCAGAACTTCATAGACTAGGCAGCCTTTGGAACAAACACTTTGAAGACCAAAACGCTGACTTTTTGTGAACCAATCTTTCAAAAGTGAAACATTGTCATTACATTTATTCCAGGAATTAAATGTGTTTTCTTTAACATTTATCTTTTGATTCTTGCATGGTAAACTAATTCAGAGCTACCAGGCATCTACACTTGCAAAATGCAGACATAGCCTTTGTGAAAGTGTTCAAGACAATTAATAAAACTCATGAGATCTTCCTACTGATAACTTTTCTTTAATTAGAAGCCTCTAAGAAATGGGATCTTTTTTCAAATGCAGTATACATTAAACTTCTCTTTAATAAGAAGAAAAAATAAATGTAGGGAGAGGATATGCATATGAAAATAAACCACCTCCTCTTTAGCCTAGATTCACAGTGCTTGTGCAACAGATGTGACTCCAGTGTATTGCTATGTACAGATTCAAAGATAATTGAATCCTTCTGTAGTAGCTATTAAAAATGGGTAAATGCTGTATTTCTAGATCAAAATGAAACTGAGAGATATGAAGAACTTTGGAAAAAGTATGTGAGAAGGGGGGTAGGAGGGAGGAAAAGAAAATGAAATTACTTTTTTGTGTTGCTAAAAACATTACTTTCTTTGCTCAACTTTAACACAAATATTTTCAGACTATCTCTGCCAATTTTGAATTGCAGCCTGAGACATAGCATAAAAGCCCTGTGCTAGAGGACAAACCCACTTATTTTCTGCATTTCCTGTAGGAGCAGGCTGTCCCTTTGTGCCAAAAGATGAGCTGGTGGGGAAGAAGACCAGCTTGGCTGAAGAGGGAGCTTTTGCTGGAACTCTGGGAAAAAAAGAGTTTATGACTCTTGAAAGAAGCAGGCAACTCAGAAAGAATACAAGTATGTTGTTAAGTCATGTAGAGAGAAAATTAGAAAGGGAAGAACTTAATAATTTGTCCACTACCATAAAAGATAATAAAAAGTGTTCTTATAAATATGTAAACAACAAAAAGAGGGCCGAGGAGAATCTCCATCCTTTATTAGGTTCAGAGGGGGAATGCTGTTATCAAGGATGAGGAAAACACTGAGCTACTTTATGCCTTCTTTGCCTTGGTCTTCAACAGAAAGACCAAACATCCTCAGGCCAACCAGCCTTCTGAGCTTGTAGAGAGGGACAGGGAGCAGAAGATACCCCTGAAATCCAGGAGGAAGTAGTTAGTGACTTGCTGTGCCACTTAGACATTCACAAGTCCATGGGACTAGATGAATTCATCCAAGGGTACTGAGAGAGCTGGCAGAAAAGGTCACCTAGTCACTCCATCATTTTTCATCAGTCCTGGCTCACTGGGGAGGTCCCAGGTGACTGAAGGTTGGCCATTGTGACACAGGTTCACAAGAAGGGCTGGAAGGAGGATCCAGGGAACTACAGGCCTGTCAGCCTGACCTCAGTGCCAAAGAAAGTTATGGAACAGATCATCTTGAGTGCCATCATGCTGCACATACAGGACAACCAGGGGATCAGGCCCAGCCTGCAGGGGTCTGGTCCTGCGTGACCAACCTGATCTCCTTTTATGACCAGAGACCCACCTAGGGAATGAGGGAAAGGCTGTGGATGTTTTCTCCTTAGACTTCAATAAAACCTTTGTTATTGCCTCCTGCACATTCTGGAGCAACTGGCAGCCTATAGCATGTCCCAGTGAACTCTTCACTGGTAAAATACTGGCTGGCTTGCTGGGCTCAGAGAGTGGTGGTGAATAGAGTTACATCCAGTTGTGTTGGTACTGGGACCAGTTCTGTCTGATATCTTTTCAATGATTTGGATGAAGGTATCAACTGCACCCTCAGTAATTTCTCAGATGACACTAAGGGTCTTCAGTGCAAAAAAAAAGGAAGTTGAAAAAAAATATTTAAGAATTATTAATTATGATTGCATATTTTTTTTAGAAGAGCATAAAGAAATAATGATCACTGTTTTCTCATATAATCAAACTAATGTATTTTTCCTCTCAGTTTTCTTTTACAAGGAATGAAGAACAGTGAATTTGAGCAAGATGACTTGACCATTATTATGGTTAAAGCTCTGGTCCTCTACTAGGAAAGCAAACTGTAATCAACCACTTAACTGTTACTGAATTACACTTATCTCCACTTCGCCTGTTTAACTTCCCATAAGCATGCTAAGCACCTCTTTAGAATGCATTGACCTCTGATTATTTCTTGCTTTATGTATCCCTTAGCCCACATTGCAGAAGTAAAAAAAAAATCCTATTGGTAAACAGTGCAGAATAATACAGTCTGGTTTTGTTTTATTTATTTTGTACACAGGATGAAATTTTTACATCTTTAGGTCCTCCAAAAAATCGAAATTCCAGGCACAAGGATTGAATTTCATGCTGTGAAGTGACACTGATGAAACTTGTTTTTATGTAATGACCAAATTCACTGTTGCAGTAAGGTGAAAAATTAAATCATTCAGGCTTTTGCCTGTTTGAGTATCAAGTTGCAAAAATTATAGTCATGCCATAAGCTGTGGTTTTGTGATCTTTCTAAATCACGAGATATTCTGTGTTTGTGGGAGTTGTGCAGTGGAACCTATACATTAATACACCTATGTTAATAGCATTTAATGTTTTTCTGAAGTCAAAGCATGACTGGTAAAGCTGGCTTTATGCTTGAGTGAGAGCATTTCACTTTCTTTTCACTGGAGGAATTTTCAGCCTGGCAGCAATAGTATTATAATAACTGCCAGCTGCTCACTTGGCACAAGAGTGCCTAGAACCAAGAGGAAGAGCCCAGTGCATTATGCATAGAATTTACTTTTCTCTAAGATGAAGGTTTAGCCCTCATAAATATTTTGATCTGGTCTTTGATGGCTTTTGTACACACCAGTCTGAAAATATGCATGTGGAGCATAACTTGTAGATTTTATTTTGGAGTACATTAGAGTAATTCCCACCAGTAGAGAAGAGTTAGGAAGAGAAATTATTGTGGGAGATTCTTTTGTGAGTGGGTGGTCAAGAATGAAGGAAAACCTTTAAGTTTAAGCAGATGGACCTCCCTTATTTTATACCATGTATTGGATATACAAGATTATTATCTCCCTAAATATTGGATCGTTTTGAATTAGTCTTCACATCAAAAGAATAAGATTCAAGACATTATTTGTAAGGTAGAAACTCTGGAATGGAAATGAGACCTTTTTATATCCTCAACTCTGTGCTTGCCCACCACTGTCAGGACAATGACACAACAGAAATTAGGTCTGGAAGAGTAAACAGAAGCAATCATTGTGCCTTTCTCTACGTATAAACCCACACAGCTGCAAGCCATAGAGCATTTCCTACTCACAATGCCACTTTTCTCCTGGATGTTTAAAATTGTCTTAAAAAACTACAGTATACCAAAGGAGAAACCAGGGGAGACTACAATCCTTTTAACATCTTTATTTCGAAATAATTTAATGGTATCTGGAAACAGACTATACAGTGCTAGGAAGGCATGGTGATCTCTGGTGGTCTCATTTTGAGAGAGAAGTTTTGCTCTGATCTTGTAGTGGGCTTGACCATAAGTTTCTCATGAACAGGTGTTGAGACACCCAAGAAAGGTAGTACAAGTAGGTGCTATCTGCATCCCCAGGATGCAAGCTTCTTGCATCTCCACATTTAATTTCTTACAGTGGACAATCTCCAGTGAAATTACAGATAACTGGAATTCAGGCCATTTCACCTGCATGAAGGAAGGAGAAAATTCTCCTTGTTGTGAGGACATCCTGGGGCATGCATGGGAGTATTACATGGGAAATTCTGAGCTCTAAAGGAGTATGTGATTTGAAGCATGTGGCTTAATTTGCTTTATGGTTCTTTACTTAAAATACATAGTAATGCCTTCTTTCTTGGCAGGATTCCTCTGTCTTAGATTCTTTATAGACTGAGCTGTCTCATTCAAAGTCTCATGCTGCAGTTAGCTAATGAACCTCTGATCTCAGTTGCTGGTATAATGTAAGCAAATGCTGCTTTGCTGTAACAAAGTATAGTAAATATACTAGAATGCTGCTTTAGTGATACTTTTTTATGAGATCTGTGCCAAGCCTGATGTATTTCAAATTAATGTGGAAGCAATATTCTGATTGAAAGCAACTGCAAAAACCAACTTGCTATGTAAATTCCACACTTTCTGCTGGGAGTTCCCACATCTAGCAGTTGCAGTTGACTCTAAATCCTGTTTGAGAGATGGACAAGATGGTAAAGGAATAAAAAAAAAAAATGGAAGAAAGATAGATAATACAACTTAGAAGTTTCCCATGCAGAATCTCGGCAGTAATTGTAAGGAAAATGTGACTGACTCCCTCCTCTTTCTTCCCCGTGTTTTTTTTGTTGTAGTACTGGGACAATGGTATATCCATGTTTGTGCCTTCTTCCTGCCACATATGCACAACACCTGTGGTTCATGACAATCTGGGAGGAGGTGGTTCTTTCTCTTTCCTTTATGCTTTTCGTACTACTTATTCTCCCCCTCCCCTTCCTTCTGAAGGTACAGGGCAATGAAAGAAGGAATTTAACCAGATTTATTCTTTTTCTTTCTTGTACAGCTGTATGTGTCGTGGGATATTACAACTGGGTCTGTTCCTACTGCCCTTTGACTAAAGTTCCATCATATTTTTTGGTTCCCAGGCTTCTCTGACAGAAGGATAATAACATGCATATGATCTGTTTCTGCTTCAGCTACTTACAGATTGTGAGTGGCAGTGGGGCTTACCAGCTGCAGTTTGTTTTTTGGAGTTACTGCCTCAGTTGCTTTGAGGAATAGAAAAAGAAATGGCTTCTCTACAGGTTAAGGATGGGAGGAGGGCTTCTTTCTGCAGTGGCAGCAGACAGTGAAACACTCTTTTTCCATGCACGTTCTTTTAATTTTCAAGGAAAAGCTTTCAGTGCCCTGTTCAAAATAAATGTAGTTACAGAAAATACCATCACCAAATTTATCCTGACTTGTCTCAGCAGAAGTAGCAAAATTGAGTGGAATTTTGATTCTATGAAGTAGTCAGTTCGGATGACAGAATAACAATACTAGGGAGTCCCCAAAGTATGTGCTTCTCTGGAACCGTGTTGTCCCATTTGATTTGGAGTTCACTAAATGATCACTGGCCAAGCTTCCTCATCAAAGCCCAAACTGATACAAACAATATTTGGTAAACTTAGATCTAAATGGCAGTTAAAATTCTTAAATTGTAAAATTTAAGAGTGAGCTGCTTTTGTTTGTATGTTTACTTAGGTTTTATGTCTTCCGCATCTATGGGGCTGCACTGTTCTAAGATGAGCCCTATTGGAAGAGGTAGAGTTGTAAGTGTTGCACACTGATGCCTCCCAATGACCAATATAAAGCAGCACACTAAATATTTGTTAAAATATTTGTACAAAATACTTATAAAAACTCTTCACCTCCCCCACTCATAATACCATCACTAAATCACCTTTTAAAGTAACTGTTAAACATATCACATACCAGCCATCAAGTGTCTTTGTGTTTAATTCCCATTTAATGTTGGGCTATGATTGCATATTACCAAGCAAAGGGAGGACAGCTGTATCACTTTAAAATGCATGTTGATTCTGCTTTTGTATTTTTAACACAATAGTTAGAATTCCATAGAAGCTAAAATAAAAATTAATATACTCCTAATCTTTAAAAAGTAATATTAATTTAAAAAATGAAGTGGAAATATCAATATAAGTAAAATTTTATCTACTGTCTTTTGGTGTCAAATAAAATATTTTGCAGTCTAAAGAGCTGGTTGTATTATTTAAAGAATGTCTTCTCATTTTGAGTATTTTCATGCTTTAAAAATCAGCATTCTCTGCGTGTTCTTATCTCTTTCTTGTCTTTTTCCTGTCATAACTGTATTTAAATAAAAATACCATAAACCATCTCATTTGTGAACAGTGAATTAAAAAAAAATCAATTTTAAGGAACAACCTAAAAACCCAGGAAATTGACATCATCTTTCAGAGACAGTGCTTGGTTCAAGGTCACACCATTGATCTTTCACTCAAACTACATAATTTAAAATGGTGTTTTTAGCACAGAATTTGTCTGCTAGTATCAGTCCTTTTCTGTATGTTCATATTGATAGAACATAATGAGATTACATATATTCTGATGAATAATGGCTGCCTTGTAAACTTGCCACCTACCTACAGCGACTCTTATGAATATTTGATGATAATAAGTAGTAGGAACTTCGCTGTGTTGCTTACTTAAAGAACCCAGCAGCACAGGAGTACCTTTTGTTCTGCTTTTTTGCTTGGGGTAAGCAGTTTGATATTTATATTAATATTAAATATTATATGCATCTAGCATATTCTTGTTCTTAATACTACGAATTCTGTTTAAATCATCATTCTGTTGTTTTAGGAGGAAAAGGTTGAGAGATGGAAGACACAATTTTTAACATTTGAAGTTGTATTTTAAGATGAGGCAGGGTTGGCC
Source organism: Molothrus ater (assembly GCF_012460135.2). NCBI lineage: Eukaryota > Metazoa > Chordata > Aves > Passeriformes > Icteridae > Molothrus > Molothrus ater. Next base: position 34,013,404 of record NC_050478.2, on the reverse strand, counting down.
AGTTAGTCTTAAACGTCTATGAATTAGCAGTTGAGAAAAAGGAAAAAATGCAGTGAGATATACTCACCATTTTGCCAATGCAGACATAGGTACAAGGTATCTAAAATTAGTGTCTGTAGGTCAACAGTTTTGTAGATGTCTGTACAATGTCTTTGGTTTATCCATTATCACCTTATAGATCCTATAGGCAGTAGTTTTGGGTCATATATTGCAAATTAGGCAAAATATGTCAGCAACCAACAATAAAAGGTGCACCTTTTATTGTCTCTTCATCTGGTTTCTTTTTTCAGATGTGTAATAGAGAGTCTTCCCCTTGTATGCTGTTTCAAGGTATTTTGGTGTGAAGCTGGTATGGAAAACCACAATTCTGATTTAATTGTGTTCAATTGAGATTCTTGATTGGGTTTCTCCTGTTTGCACATTTGAAAACTTAGTGCTTTCATTATCCAACTTGCTTTACAGGCTATGTTTGAAACAGTTGCTGTATTTTGTTTTAAATACTTTTCCTTCTGAGACTTGCAAGGCCTGCTATGCAGCTATATTTTTCCTTACTCAAGTGGTGAGGACAACAGCAACAGCTCTGACATTGATAGGGAGATGTTTCATTTTCTTAAAATAATCTGGCATAATAGTTACTAGAATTTTTTTTCAGTAGCTCTTGCATATTGAGAGTGTAAAATCCATAATTTTATTAATGCTTCTGTAGCAGTTTTCTTGAAAAGCAGTGCTTTACAGAATTTGTTTTTCTTTCAGGGAATCAGTTTCCTCCTGTTGCAGCTCAGGATCTTCAGTTTGTTCTGAAGGCTGGATACCTGGAAAAACGTAGAAAAGGTAAGTCTAGCTTTCTTTGTGAAAGCTAGTGCATATTTAATGTCTGGGAAGTCTGTCTATATGTCTGTATTAGATGTTATACACATGAACAACTTTATACAGGAGTAATAAATAAAATGAGAAGAAGCTGAAATGTTGAGTACTATTATGCAAAAGAAGCATAGCACACAATTACTCCTATAGTATTGAAAGAAAATCCTGTTTATTTACTAACAAAGTCATGCTGTGAAAGTCCACTCAGCCATAATTCAGGACTTTCAGATATTTTTGAAGAAAACATTTGGAACGTATGTAGAAGTACCATATGTTGACTTCATGTTTCAGTGAGCATCAAGATTTATTTTCCTTCAAGAGGGCAAATATTGATCTCAGCTTTGTTTCAGTCAATATTTACCTTGATTCAATAAATCTTATATTGTCACTTTAATACCCACTTAATGCTGCGATAACTCTAGGAAATATTTAGGAAGTTGTTCATTATTTCCTTATATTTAATGTTACACATGACTTCCCTCTTTATGTGATTTAAAATTCTTATTTGTTTTCTTACCACCAATTTTTATTTCTAATTTTCTTCTCAGTGCCATGCATTTCCTTCGTTTCCTTTCCTTAGTGTCTTTTTCTAGCTCCACCTCCCTCTTACCTAATCCTTGAAAAGAAGTAACACATTTTTGTTCAGTAATGGCATAAACCAACATAACACATGTTGTATTAATTTCAGACCACAGTTTTCTTGGCTTTGAATGGCAGAAGCGTTGGTGTGCTATCAGCAAGACAGTCTTCTATTACTATGGAAGCGACAAAGGTACTTATAACAATCATGAAGCAATGATGTTTTAATGCATAAAAGGATATGAAAGATTTATTTGAGTTGGAAACTGTGAATCAAAGGTAATTTTAACAAATGGAATGCAACTTTTAAAAGAAAGTTCTTTTTTTTTTTAAAAAGTTTTGGACAATGCTGTGAATTTTTAAAATGTGTAAATATTCGTCAGAACCTGTCAGTGTTTTTTAATGCAGGGAAACTGAGGAAAAAAAGAATAAGTTTCTTTAAAAGCTACTTTGTTTGCTAATAACAGCTGGCTGGTCAGTTTGATAGTGTGCTGGTACTCAACTGTTTTACTAGATAGAAAATATTCTTTCTCTCCAAATAGGCTGTTAATTTGAAAACATCCTCTAGTAATTTCAACTTCCGAGTTCCTTAGAGATCGTTCTATCCAGGAAAATATTAATCTAAAAGCTGCACAGTGGAGTTATTTCTTTTTAAATAGTTTGTGCTCTGGAAAAGCTAGAAATTAAGTAATGTATTTAATTGAAGTCAGCAATGGAAAGTAAAGCAAACTTCTGAAGGTGACTTTTAAATTCAAATGGCCAGTTTGGAAAGAATCTGGCATAAATGTTGTAATATTACTTTGAATTTTTGAAATTGATAGTCAAATAAAACATATTTAAATTCTGTGCCATGTACATTTGATGTTCAAGGGTAAACAAAATGATGCATAATTATATCTGAGTAAATTTTAAAGTAAAATAATGTCTTCCAACACCCCCCACCCCCCCCCAAAAAAAATCCAGGGCAAACTTTCAATTTAATTTTTTGGTCTTTTTGTTGGTCATTTTTGAGATTACTGTATGTAGTTATTATGTCAGCTTTTTTTATTCAAGGACTAATATGATTTGCTCCAGTTTGTTTCATTCCTTGGTATACTGACTCATTTAAGCTTGTCCTCTCTTTAAAACCGTAAGAAATAAAGAGTCAGATTGTCAATCCAGTTTTCATTTTGCTAGTTTCCCATCATGTCCTCTTTTCAGTTTTGCTAGCATATCTGCTAAATGTTGCTTTTTCTTCTATACTCTTTTCTTGGGATTTACAGGTTGATCAGGCTTCACAAACATGAAAAATCTTTGTTCAAAAATTTTGACGAGATGTGGCATGATACTGATTTGGATTTGTCAGTACTGATTGATTAGTTCTCTGCAAAATGATCATGTGCTGTTTACTTATATATATATATAGTTATACATTGCCTTGTAATTTAAAAATAGCTATTATTTTTTCAGAAGATATTGCTAGTTCATAAAGATTGTTGTTGATTATAAAATCTTTGTATTTTTGCCTGCTTTTTTTAGGAAAAAAAAGGCTTGATTTTTTCTTTTAACATTCTTTTCCGTATGGCTGTGCTAATGATTACTTATGCTTTCTAGCATGTGGTCTTTGTATTAAGGCAGGCATGTTGCCCAGCTGGTCTTTGTCCTTTTTTTTCTTCTTTTGGAACAACCTGATTATCAAGTCTGTGTTGCAATTTTTAATACCTGTATTGAAAGTTAAGATGCATAGAAATACATTCCCTAGCACTCAGAAGGTTGGTGTCATGTTAGGAATTGACTATTTTGTGGGATCTCTTTCATTTATGAATATATAGAGAGATTTTTTTGGCCAATGCATTTAGAGCTTTTGTAAGCTGCAGATTGTTTGGGGAAGGTCCTCCTATCCATAACCTAATGATGTGGGAGGGGCACATGGTCCATTGGAACTGTATTGAATCACAGAATCATTTAGGTTGGAAAAGACCTCTAAGATCATAGAGTCCAACCATTAATGCAGCACTGCCAGGCCCACCACTAAACCCTGTCCTAAGTGCCACATTTACATGTGTAATAAATACCTCCAGGGATGGTGGCTCCACCACTTCCCTGCACAGCCTGTTCCAATACATGACAACTCTGTCAGTGAAAAAAATTGCCTAATACCCAATCTAAACCTTCCCTGGTGCAACTTGAGGCTATTTCTTCTTGTATTATCACTTGTTACTTGGAAGAGGAGACTCACCTCCACCTCATTACAACCTCCTTTCATGTAGTTGTAGAGAGCATGGCATAGTTGGACTCCAAGCAGTAATTCATGTAATTCATGGAGGAAGCAAACAAATCAGATGCATGAATTTCTGCCCTACCTCCATTGGATTGGTGCTTGTAGTGCAGAAAAATTAGTTAATCTTGGTGTAGTGACTTGATCTTGTAATATGGGATGACCAAGTCACTTCTGAACTTGTCTTTGAATTAAAAAAAGGTTTTTCTAGACTGGTCAGAGGTACTGTCTTCAGGCCTGTGATCCTACATAAAAGTGCCTGTTGCAGTGCAGAAGCAACTCACTGTCATTGAGCAGAAACTGGACCCCAGCCATAGCAGGCTAGCATGCTGTTAAAAGTGAGCTGTCACCTTAATGGTTGTGAGGGTACATGCTGCAGTTCATCACGCTGTTCAGCTGCAGAGTGTCAGCATGGATGAGGTGTGTGATGAGGCAATCCTGAGAAGCTCTGGCATTTACTCACTGCAACTGCTTTGACTCCCGCTGTTGTGGCCAGCAGTGGTACCTTCTGTAGCATGCTGTTGTGCTGGGGGCCTCCTTCTTTTACTGTGACCCTTGATGCTGTACCAGATAACTTGGACCATGTAGAAATTCAGAATGTGTTCATACCCACTGTAGAACAGCACTGAAGTGTGTGTTTGGTGGCTTTGTGCAAATTGTGACCTGGTTTCAAAGTGACGAGGATTCCACACGCACTCACTCCTGCTGCCTGCGTCACTTTAGATGGATGATGGGCTGCTAGTGCCTCTGTGCTGGGGGATGTAATGCTGAGAGGCAGCAGGGATTTCTGCATCCATCTTGGCTTGTTTTGAATTGTGTCTGTTTTAAAACCAGACCATAGGTGAATAAACTGTGAAAGCTATTTTGTGTCTGCAGTGATGTGTCTTTTGTTGCCCAAAGTTTGATTTTTTCATGCTTAAGTATCAGTGGAAATGTAACTGAGTGGTTAATATGAGGGTTTAGGATGCCTTTTTATTATTTTCATAGATTTGTTGTTTCCAAAGCAGTTTTAGTTCTTCTAACTAAACTTTTCTCCTTTTGCATTGGGAGAGCAGAAAGTGTGGAAGTGTATAAGCTCACAAACATGTAAGGAAGAGTTTCAGAATCATTTACTCTAAGCTGAATGATGAAAAATGAGGCCTAGTCCAGAAGTATATAGTGCAAGATAAAGCCTGTGAAATACAGTAAATGGCTGTGTGTTTGTGTGTGTGTTCACCTGAACAACTCCAAGCATCTCTTTGACAGTTGTGATGCCTGCAGGCCGGTGTATGTCTTGTTTCCCTATTTTCTCTTCAGTTTTCTCCTCCATTTGGTGCAGCATTGGGTAGTGAGACAATGTAGTTTATCCAGTGATATAGACAGGTCTAAGTGAATCACCTGCATTTTTTCTCTTGATCACTGATAGATGGAGTAGATGGAGAAACAACGCTTAAAGGTTTGAGCTAATCACATGTCAGAAATAGGTGTTGTAGGATGCATGTGTGTATTTATGCCTGTGCTGCAGTATCAGTAGCCAGCATGTGGTCCACAGCATTGCAGAGGGCTGTGTTCAAATGTCAGAGGTAGGTGGGATTTTGAAAAGCTTGCCTGGTGCTCCTTTCCATAGTCTTTCCTTCCATAAATCTTTTATAGTCCTCTCTTTTCTTTTCTTCCATGCAGTTGCACCCTGAATTGAGTACCCTGGCTCCCTATCATTTTTCTATATGATCTCTGGCTGTTCCTGTGTCCTCAGACACCGAGATCGTATGGATAACCTTTTAGACCTCAAAGTGCCTGTGAATAAGGAAAGTTAATTTGTTGCTTTATAAATGATTGAATTAATGGCTTCATTACTTCTTTCTCACTAGGCCACAATGTTATATGCCCTTCTGTCTCAGCAAACTGGAGAGATCAGCTAAATGTTTAGCAAGACAGTAATTGATAACATTATGGTAATTTTTCCTCTGCTAATGGGCACTAAAAATTTATTTTCATTTTTATAACTTGAAAATGGTATCTGCTTGCCCGCCAGTAATATGATATTAAAGAGGGGTATAATTCAGAGGCTTTTAGAAAAGCCCAAGTTTATTTTTTATTTTTCAATTTCTTTAGTTTTAACATGGACATGATAGTTTTGGATTTCTCTGAATAATAAGATAGTGATGACCAGGCCAGTGGTGAACTACTTCTATTTGGGCAGAAAAGGGAATTGTGCATGCTCAACAGGACTTTGTTGTAGCAGGGTGATGGCAATCAAAGGCATCTATCTGATGTGTACTGGGTCTTCTAATGTGAGACTGTTGAATTCTGACCTCAAGACTCACACTTGTTGTTAATAATGTGTTATTTAAAGAATAACTACTGGGTATAAGCAAACAGAATATAAACAATTCAGTGCCCTAAATCACTTCTTCCATTTCTTAATTATTTTACAATTTCAGTTTCTCAGAGGACTAGATTACAGAAAAAAAAAGAAGAAAAAGTTGATTACATTTCAGATCTGCTGTCTTAAAGGGAAGAACTTCTGTGCATGCATTTGTTCAAAAGCTGGAAAAGGAATTACCATTTTGGAGATACTTATACTGAGCTATTTTTTGATAGCAGACATCCTGCACATGGAAAAGTATGCGAAACTACATTTAGCACGAAGCCATGTAAACTGTAAAATCTTAAAGGCTCCTAATTTCAAGATGAAGAGAGTTAAATTATAGATTCTAATAGTATCTATAAATACTTTATCACTCTCTGAAATCTTTGTTTGCCTTTGTTCCTTATGTCTTTCTCTGTAACTTCTTTCCTTCTACTATCCCAGTCCTCTCTGGTTTTCAGAGTGCACTAATTCTTTTTACATGTGCTAATAATATGAGCACATCGCCTTAGGCCTCAAATTTACAACCCAGTAATTTCAAGATCTCATTGAAGGTTTAGCCTTCTTTGTTTTAAATGTTCCCATGGACTTAGTTACGCAAGGTTACTTCAAAACGCTTTTTCTCTGCTTCCCTTGAGACTGTCTTTACCCAATATAATATTGGCCCTGTTTCTGTTAACATTTAACTCTTTTTAGAATGAATGAAGTTTATATGTGAGAGATATGTTTAAAGGCTTTCAAATTTTATTCAGACCTGAATTTTCTCTATGTTAAATATAGCCACCATATTTAGTTCATTTAAAATTCTGTGTACTAGCTTTGGGTTTTTTTTCAATACTTAGTGCCAGACTCTCCCCTCTGCTATACTACTTTTTAATGATTTTAAATTCCTGTTGCAAAATGATCTATACAGACCCAGATTTATTTTTCTGTTCTGTGCCTGACATAAGAAGCAGGGGAGAGAGGAGGTTGAGCCGATGAGAGCAAAGGACAGCTTATGCTGAAATGAGATTTGGCTTCATTGTGGAACAAGTTATGCTTGTTGACACTCACAGTCCTTTTCATTTTTACAAGACTGATATTACACTTTTTGCATTTCTGTTTTATGTTTTTCTGGGACAACTTAAGGGTTTTCTGTGGTTGAATTGGAATGACAATTTTTTCTTGATAAAATAACACACAGCAAAAATGTTATTGTGCTTCAGAGAACTGTGTTCCATCAGCATATATCTCCCTAGTTCTTCCTAAGTATGTTGTTGTATTCCTGCCTAAGCAAAACTCTGGTTCTGATTTGGGGGTTCAAACTGAAAATTAATCATCTGTAATGAAAATGTGCTTCTTGAAGCTACTGTTGACTCCTGCTATAAAAACTAACAGTATCTAATTTTAATTCTCCGAGTGAAATCTTTTAAGTCTTCAAAATGTTTTAATATCAGAAACTGTTTAATTCTCCCTAAAGCACAGTCTCTAGAAAATATTTCTGACAGAAACAATTTAACTGGTGATGTGAAAGTTCACAGGAGTCGCTGTGGCCCTAACTTCACAAAGCATCTTTAAACCAACAGCCCGGGTCTGTCCAAACCCGTTTAGCGGCTAGCCTGTGCCAAGCAGTGAAGTCGAGGCGATTGTTTGCGGGATGGTTCCCCTCCCGCGGGGGAACTCCCGTGTGGGTGTGGGCAGGTCACTCCCTTGTGGGTCCCATGCGAGCGACGTCTCCCCGTCCACTGTGTGCACAGTCCCGGATGGATACCAATCATGCAACCAGGGTGAAGGAGAACTCCAGGCACCAGCGTAGATCCAGCTGGATTTATTTGGGGGAAGTCCGAGGGTCCAAGGAGGGAGGGAAGCAGGGACACCACCACCTGTCAAAGGGAGCCGATGCTAGAGCGAGCTCGAGCCCCGAACCCGGGTGGGACCGGGGTTTATAAAGGGGATAAGGTAGGCAGGGTCGGGGTACAAATCAACCAGTGGGGAGAGGGCTCAGAGGAGGGGACAAGGTGGGGTGATCGGGGGTACACCTATGAAAATGTGAGGAGAGGGTGGTCTTGTGACAACGTCCAGTGGGGGAGTGAGGAACAGGGAATATTCTAGAAAGGGGGGAGTGAATCACAGATGACTGATGTTCTTACAGTAGAATCCTCCCAGGGCGCCTCGGCCCCATCTTCCCTGTCCCCTCCTCCACAATTGTTGAGTCTGATGATGCCAGGATGGCTCTGCCTTCAAGGCTGCACCTGACTGCTATGCCTGGCCAAGCAGCTACTGTGGGTCATGGTTTGCTCCGTGGTGATCAAGGACGATCCTTTTCAGTTGCTGTCCAGTCCTAACTGAAAAGGTGTATTCTGCAAGAGCAAATGGCATTTGTAGACCTCAACTGTTTGTCACCATCAGAGCAGGCAGCTGAGCTATAGCTGACCTGTGTTCTGCCATTTCTGGAGCCATTTCTCAGGACATACTGGGTCTTATCTCTGGCTTGCTGCCACAGGGAGCGTGAATTCATAGAGTCTTTCAACTTTTAACAGTTTCTGAGTCAGGGCTGTGAAGTACCTCATTGTCCTAGAATTTCTTCATTTGCACCACACTGGACTTTATTCAGAGGTTACTGCTAAGACAGTTGGAAGTAAAAGCAGCAATGCTAAGTCTAGTCTATTGCTATAACGGTCATTGAAAGACTGTAATAGCAAGGGATGGATGTATATAAATATTTGGTGGTGTATACAGGTAATTTTCATTAGCACTGAAATAGTGTGTTCAGAGAGATAAGACAAAAGCCGTATAAACAGAAAAACAATCAAATGGGATATGGATGTCATGCACCATCCCCTTCCAAAGTACAGCATCTTAGTGGTTTAACTGCAATGCTCTTTGAAAGAACAAGTACCAGTGCAAAGATTATTCAAGATTAGCTCTGTAAAAGTGTATTGCCATAAAAGGGATCATCCATGTCACAGGGAAGCAGTCTCAGAAATAAGCCAAGAGAGTAAATTTGAATACTTGCCTCATTTTTATCTTGACAAAATGTTTTTACCTTTTGAACCTGGTATTTGTTTATTCTGCCTGCGTGCTCCTATCTTCTAGGGTTTTGATAAACCTCCAGCATGGGAGAGTGAGAAATTAATGTGTTTCACTTCATCTTCTCCCTGAGGTCACAAGGGAGGGAATAATAACAGTTCTAGGCAGAAATGAATTTCATTAAAAGGAACCTAGTTAACCTATTGCAAGTTATTATTTCTAATATCTACCTTGTTGTGATTTCATGAATTTTGCATGTGTGTGCTGTTCGAAATAGAGATGGAGGATTGAGCAAATAGAAAATACTAGTACATATTATTAGTACTTATTTAAGACAGAATAAAACTTACTGTGGGGGAAGGGACTAGAAGTGAAAATAGAATGGTGCCCCAGATTTTCTCATATGATTGTGTTATTGGGTATTTGCTTGCCCTGGGTGAGAGTTCATAAAAAGGTGGAAGGACAGAGATTATGTGTCTATGTGCACATAAGATTACTAGAAAGAGTATTTGACTGGTGAATGCCCTTATGTCCATGTATGTTCACATTGCTTTGTTAGCCAATTTTTACCCTCTCAGGAGTGGAAACAGATTTTCTTTCCTATTAAATTCCCAGAAATATGACAAAAAATTGTTGAAAACAATAGTTTTCCTATTTTATCTACTGTAGAAATTTTCTCCTTTTGTTGACAAGCATAAACAATGGATGCTCAATTTGCACCTAAGTTCTATTCAGCAATACTTAAAGTAGTTTTGCTGCTGTGCCTGGTGCTTATTGTTAATTAATGCTTTTCTCTTCTGTGTAAAAAAAGCCCCACGCTAAATGGCATTTTTTAAAATATGCAACTGCACTTTGTTCTTTGTTTGCCTGTGCAAAATGTGAAATACGATGCCAGTCTTCGCTTGAATGCTGCACTGTGATCTGCAGAAATTGCAAAACTTTATTACTTTTACATTTTTGGTTTGTTTTTAATATTTGCCAAAATATGCCAGAGCACATAAAATCTGCTGTAGAATTTGGTTTGAAGGGCTCGAAAGGAGTGCACAGGTGCCGCTTGCACAACATGCAGTGTATTTAAAGTCAGATCTGTTGTAAGTGATACTTTTATAAACCAGAACCTTTGAAAAGTAGAATATTGTCTTTAAAACAACCACATGGCTGTACCTAATAAACTGTGGTAGGGCTCAGTACTTTTATTAGCTAATTAAATATTTGCTGTTTTGAGAGAAAGGCTTTTGGAATGAACACAGATGCACACACCTGAATTTATAGCGAAATTAATTCTGTATTTTTGCCATGTTGAAAGGAGGCACATCTGGGAGTGGGTGGGAGAATGTGAAAAGCAGCTTTTCCAATTGCTTAAAAAGAAGCTTGAAGTTTATTTTTTGAGTGAAGTGGTTAGTTTAGGAGGGAGCTCAGCAAGTTCTGAGCTAGACAGGTTTTCCCATTGGTTTACTGAACCTGAAAGAGACACTGATTTATAGGAAACGTGTCTTGCAAGTTCCAGTTCTTGGCTTTCCCTAGATACAAGTGTCATAACACGCACTTCTTACTAAATAAGACCACCATCTGCAAACATCCCCCTGTGGAATTCCTTAGGCATCCTACAGAAAAAATCTACTTTTGGGTACATCTTCCCTTAAAATAAAGCTTTATCTCCAGAAGCATCACTTAATCATTTGGCTAAGAACCTACGTGTTCTTTGTAAAATTCATGAAATAGAAAACAAAATCTGAATAAACGATAACCTGCTGAGCCACTTACATTCACTGTTGTAAATGAAGCTCTAACTTTGTTTTTTATCTCCAACAGACAAACAACAGAAAGGTGAATTTGCCTTAGAGGGCTACACCATCAGAATGAATAATAGCCTTCGGAAGGATGCGAAGAAAGATTGTTGTTTTGAAATCTCTGCTCCAGATAAGCGCATTTATCAGGTTGGACTTTTTTATGTTGACTTGAAATTTAATTGACAAAGCTGTTACAATTCCAGTTACTGAATTAGCATTTCAGTGAAACAACTGTCACTGATATCTTAATGAAAAAAGGAAGCCCTCGCTTGCATATATTGTATATTCATATATTAGGAAAAAAAATCTGATTAAACGTATGTATGTACATGTTCAAATATTATCTTTTTGGTCAAGAGCAAGGAAATCTATCATCTTTATCTATTGGTCATTTCAATATTACCATTTTAATATCTATTGTATAGTGTGTCTGTGTGATTTCTTGGATGAATTAAATAGTAAAAAAAGTTAAAATATGTATCAGTGTTAAATACATATTGTATTGGTCATGGCTTTTCAAGGAAACCCTACAAAAAGGCACATATCAGCTGTGCAATTCAGAGATCTATCAGCCAGACATCAATATGGAATGTAAGTTTAATAAGTTTTAAATATCTGAGATTGCGGTTGAAAGCCAGTTAATTAAGCTGTCAGGTAGTGTGTTGGAGTCTGACAAGAACATTTTTAAGAAAACTGTACCCAGCAGTCTAAAGAAATTCATGGGTGTCTTCTAATTGTCAAGGGCAAATTTTGTTCATCAGTTCTGGCTTTGACATTGATGAAGAGAAGCAGCTTTTTTCTGCACAGCTGCCAGCTGCTGATCAGAGTTTCAAATCCATCATCCTCTCCTTCAATTACATAAATTTGTCAAAATTAGCTGTACATTATAAGAAGCATCCTTGCAAGAAAAGTACCAGAAGACATGAAAAGAATTGCTAATGGTTTCTTGAGGAAGTGAAGGGAATGTTACATTCCCTCTTTTTTATTGCTAATGAAATTGTAGTTTTGTTTTTGACATTACTGCTAGTAGTTATTAATAAGCATTTAATAGTTTACAGCTGCCACTCCCAAAGAAGCAGAGGAATGGGTACAGCAAGTCAGATTTGTAATTCAAGGTAAGCCAGCCAGTAGAGCAGTTGCCTTTATTGCCAATAATGCTTAGTGACAGTAGTTCTGTCCATTTACTTATCTGTCATGTCAGTACCTGTAGGATTCCCACATGTCCAAGTTTTGAGTAGCAAGTCCTAATTTTCAGTTGTATTACAGCTTTTATATGACTTTTCTCTTTCTTCAAGATTTTTGCTTTTCTCCCAGAATACTATCTAGCTTGAAAGCTCTCCCTTATATAAACTCCTTCATATAAACTCTTTCTTACCCCTTGAACAGTGTAAAAAAAATTAAGCAGAATGTACTGGAAAGAGCAGATCATAGAAGAATTGTTTTCATTTTGCATAAATTTCTGCTTAGGCATTCTTTTCCACTAGATGTTAACTTTTTAAACCACTGTTACATAGATACAGGATCTAATGCTATTCCTGAGGAGGAGGAAGAGGAATATGATGATGTTGGACAAGCAAACAGTGACCTGATAGATGATAGCATTTATGAAGAAGTTAAAGGTATTGTTGAATTCTTTCTAACTGTGTGACTTGTGGTCATTTTGTCTTCTCTACTTCTAGTTTGATAACTCTGAGTGGCTTAAAGGAAGTGAGTAAAGTAGCACGATGAATACGATACTTTCAGATTTCAGATTTTTCTATGATATTAAAAAAAAATGTCTTCAGTTCTGAGTGAGAGAACAGTTTTCTTTAGCAGGGGCGTCAAAATAGCACAGAATGTGTAAAAGAAGTGAACTCAGGGGACCTTCAGCTCATTAACATTTTCTGGTATGCAATTTTTTTAAATTAAAAAATTGAAAAGCCTTACAGCTTTTTCCTGGAACATGCCCATTATTTCTTTTCTTTATTCATTTTGGCATTTGTATTAAGCAGAAGTTCTCTATCATTCCAAATGTTACAAGCTTCTGCCTAATACATGGTATTACAATCCTGCAAGAAAGCAATGTGTTTGTTTGAAAAGACTCTGGAAATGAACTGCAAGGAAAGCAACATGAGTGTTGACACTGTTCTGTTTCATGTTTTCCAGCATGGCTATGATGATACAGAGACTTTATACTGTGGATTTTCCAATGTGGTTGAATGATTATGCCTTTAAATGTCCAACTGTATCTGTCAGGTGGCTAAACAAAAGAAAAAGAGCTTGGCAAAAGTTCTTGATTATAGACATTCAAGTACTAGGAGAAAGGTTGCTGTTCTTTATTAAATTTTAAGAAGCTGAAAAAAAAATCAATTTTTCAGTTATCATTAGTTAACAAGTGATATGACAATTAATAATCACTTTGTATGAAATAGAGTTCTATACCCCTTGCTGTTTGGAGCAGTGCAATTATCAGCAATAATCTGAGAGGAAAAATTAGTTGTTTCATGTGATGCTGACTAACCTTCTGTATCTATTAGGTAGAATTTCCTGACCACTGGAGAAAAGAACATTTTACACTTTGTTTTGATTTTAAAATTAAGGTCATTTCAGTGAATAAAGGGTGAAAAAAACAAGTGTCTCATGAAAATGAGTATCATAAAATTATAAGATATTAATTTATATATCTTTTGGAGCTGTTTTTTGGGTTGTTCCATATCTTTGAATTGTACCTAGATTACTTCAACACAGAATGCATGTTCTGCTGAAGCGACCTGCAGTGTGTCATGCATGCTGAAAAACTCTCTGCAATGAATATAAAAACTACATTACTGGGCTTAATTTTATAGCTACACGATACATCCAAACCTTATTAGAGTGCTTTTTGGATGTTGAGGTTCTTACATTGTATGCTTGCTTTTGCTTTTGTTAAAGAAGCTCTACATATATCCTGGCATAAATTACTCTTTTTTTGAGCTTCAGTTACCTTACCTGTTCATTTGAATGCCAGATAGTAAGTAGATCTGGAGCAGTAACACATAAAATACTGGGAGAAGGGCATTGGTTAATATAGACTTTGAGTTCTTTGCTTCGAGCTCTGTCTTCAGTGAATTGCTGCCTTGGTGTGATTCTGTAGGAATTTAGAGTATTTTCACTTACATCCCATTTTTATGACAGTTTTCTGGGAGCTATTATCTCCTAATGTTGCTAATAAACCTGAAATGTAAAAACATCACAAAGAAGGGGTAGTTAAAAAAATTTAGTTTCAGTTTTTAGTTAATTTATTTCCCTGTGATCTTGGAGTGGGCTTCATTTTCATATTATCAAGTAGAGATTATCTTCCTTTATCTCATGCTTTTTCCATCTCATCTATTTGAATTGTGAACTTCTCAGGAAGGATCATTTTACTTCTTACAGTGGAGCTGTAAAACTAAAAAGTTTTGACTCTGATGTGTTGACATAATTAAGTAAAAATAAAGCATGAGTTTGCAATAGATTTTAGGTGATTATTTGGTCCTTTTATCTTCCATAAATGTGCTTTAATAATCATATGCTCAAATGGAATTACAGACTTATGACTCTGAGGCCTTAGAGCAGTCCTTTTCTTCTTAATTCATATCATATTGAAGCGTGTTAGGTGAAATGCTGGTTGACAAACCTCACAGGAGTAGGCCTTATTTGATCCTTGTGTAGCTGTTCATCTAAACTTGATGGTAAAAGAGTACATTCCAGTTTGGTTCATCTCCTTTAATTAGACCTGATTGGTTGCATTTAATTACACTTGGCTGTCCTTCCTATTTTCCCAGGTAAGTGAATTACACTTTCTTCCTTTCATGGTCAAAGGTGGAGCATCATTATCCCTGCTGTTACCTGGCATAATAATACAGAACAAATAAGAAATCTGGAATGCCTGTTAAGAGAACAGAAAAAAATTATTTGTACAGCTGCAAAGCTATGCTAAGCTCTGGAATGCAGAAGGCAAACATGCTAAATCCTTGTGAATAGGGAGAAGAAATTAATCTCCACTTTGTTTTTATCCTCAAAGCATATTCATGTTAGAGGATTCTAATCCTCTGTTTTCACAGATCCACTAGCTTTATAAATATTGAATTTCAGGTGTACAGCTCATTGTACTGTGTTATCATTTATTTGGTTATAATTTGCACTTTCTCAAGTGAGTAAAATTTTGCATTTCTGTGGTTTTCCAGTGTTTTTATGCCAGCATTTCAGAAGAAAATTAAGCCAGTTCAGTTGATAATATTTGGTTTGGTATTTTAATAAAGAGTTTTTGTATTAAAAAAAGCATATTGATATTTTTGCATGGTTTTGAAAATTGGGAAATTTTGAGAACTGTGGCAGTAATCAGGACTGACACTATATTCTCTAGCTATCTCATTGCTTAGCTATTTTTTTCTCCTGCTTGTGACAGAAGACAGTGTGGATGAATTTTCTGGGCAGAAGCTGGATATGTTCAAACCAGTATCCAGAATGCCAACAGACTATTTAGCCTAAAGCACAGATTTCAGTGGTATACACCATGCATATCAGTCTGCTGGCAGGCTGATAGTTGGGAGGGGTACAAAGAGATGTAGGAAATTTAATCTTTTGATCTGTTAAGTCACTTTCTTCTTTAATAGCCCATACAAATTCATATTGACCATGGAAGGATAATTTTCATGGCTCTCAGTATTAGTCAGTGTTTTGCTGCGGTTATTCAGGTAAAGTAAAAAAAACATCAGAACTTTCAAAGAATTCCCAAGTTTTAAAATTCCTTTGGAAAATTCTTCAGGAAAAGAAATCTTTATGCTGTCTTCAGCTAACTAGGCTTTAGTCTTTTTGGTTTTTAATAAAATCATGGAGGAAAACTTGGCTAAGCAAAATGTAAAACTTCATTAATAAAGGACCATTTTTCTTAATTAGCTATTTATTTTCTACCTTAGTCACTATATATAATTTTGCAGTCCACAGCTGAATGTTACAAGCTATAACATAGCTCCTGAAACTGTAGTATTAAATAACTCTGTGTTCTGGGTGGAGCTAAATTGATTCATGGAGTTTCTAGCTTAGTGGGATTTTAAACAATGGAGTTGTCCCTGTCATAAAACAGAACATGTGCCAGCTTTAAAGTTGTTCCTGTCTGTTACAGCCCTTGAAGACAGAATTTTTTTATTAACTTGAGGTTTCAGTGACATAGTTTTAAGGGCCTTTAGTATTGTCTTCTGTGGTTTCACATCTGTGTGAAGCACATACCCAAAACTGCAATGCCAACTACTGCCTTCCCCCTTAATCCTGTTTTTAAACTCAGCTCAGTTTGTGTGCTGTCTACCACACTCTGGCCCAATAGGAAAAAAAGAGGTGTTAATCTAAGCTAACATCTTAATTTCCAGTTGTGTGTTGGCTTTTTTCTTTTGTTCTCTTTCTCGTCACAAACTTGCATCATAGCCGTACTTTCCATGCTATACAGTATAATTTCCATTAAAATTATTCTAAAGATAAGTTTTGATTCTTATTTTGGTGGTGCTTATTTGCTGCATGGAGGTAAAACTCCCTTACAGAGCCCTTACAGAGCAGATAAGGTTGTAAATCCTGAAGCACTGTAATATGACACATGACTGGCACTGGGGCTCTGTGTCATCTCTTCTTAGCCTGCCCATAACACAGAGAACTTTCAGGTGAGAAAGAGGTGAGGATGGTGAGATTCAGTGCTTTGGTGATCTCCAGCCAATACAACTTGCATCAGTTCTTAGTTTTTGGTAAATTAAACTTGAGGATTGATTCAGTCTCTGATTGAGCACAGGATGATGGGAATGGAAACCTGGTATTTGTCTTTTGATTCCTGTTATCAGTCTTCTGCCAAACTGTTTGGTCAAACCCAGGTTTCTGGGCAATAATTCTGTTTTGCGGCATAGTTGGAAGCTTAGGTAGAGAAACTCTGTAACTAAGGCAAAGCTCAGGGAAAAGTAAGAAATGTCTTAAGTTTCATGCAATGAGAAGTGTGCTGTGCAAAGAAACACTTCAATTTGTTTACTTATTTTAAACAAAGCATTTTAAATAGTTAAAAAATTACATTGATATTGCTTCAGAACATTTCTGACATTGAATATGAAGGTAGAGAATGAACATCCTGTTTCTTTCTTATGATTGTCTCTTTAAGCACTTTCATGGTTTATTTTTTTCTAACAGTAAACTGCTGCAGTTAGGCACCATAACAGTACCATCTTCTTGCTGGACTGCTACAGTTTTGAATAAGCAACTTCTTTTATGATGTTTACCCTTTTCATGAGCATGAGGGTGGGAGAGCGAAAAGAACGTGTTCTCCAGTTGACGTCTTCTTGGAAAGAAGTAAGGATTATTTAGTGGAGTTTGAGTGTAAGTTTCATCTGTCAGACATGAACACTCATGGCATATATTTGTTTTCTCAAGATATGATGTCATATATATTGACTTCTTGACACTTGAAGTGAAGATTTTACAGCACTGTGTTAATGAAAATTCTTTTTCAGGACACTTTTGCTTCTTACAGCACAGTCAGGGTATGTGGGCCAAAGCACAGCGTTTGGTGCCAAGCAGTCCCAGGTGTGCATTACAGCTGTACAATCAGTTCCTAAAACCTGTAGGCTTAAAGAAGAAACTCTTAATTTGCCCTTGCAAATCAGAAGAGTAGGTTTAAGTCAGCAGAGACATGGGTGATTATGGAGTCTGAGATGTTACCTGTGATCATTGCTGCTAAGTCATTAGATTACATATCTTGGGACATGGTCCAAATTCCTCGCGGTGTTTATTGCTTGCCTTCGGTAGTTAGGGAATTCTTTAGTTCTCGTCCAGAAGTTGTATATAATGCTGATGTGCGGTCATTTTTTTTCCACAGAAAGAATTCTAAGTGCTTTTAATTAGCAAATGATTTCAAAGTATAATATATAAGAAGGGTCAGGAATAATTGAAGTTGAAAAAACTTGTGTGTAGGATCTGCATTTTTGAGGACAGCATTAAAGATAAGTTTTCAAAGTCATTTCTGAAAGTTTTTTTGAATAATTTCCAGGAAAACACCTTTCAGATTCAAGAACACAGCAATGGACTTTTTTTCTTTTAAAACAGTGAGGATTCTACAATATTTTTTTCCAAAAATATAATCTCAGAGTTCTTAAAAAGTATTTTTCACTTGTTTAGCTAACATATTATTGTATAAATGGAGTATTTTTGCACATACTTTCTTGCTGATAGGTGAAGTACCAGAATAAGGACAAGGGGGTGCTACAGTATTCTTACTCACCTGTAATTCAAAAGCAATTTGTACTATAAGAACAGTGAAAAGCAGATGTGAACTATCAATTAGTGTAGAGAGTAATAAAGGAAGAAGTATATTTTTTAGGTCCAAGACGTGTTGTTTTGTTTTCTTGATCACTGGGATTTGGAATCTGCTAAGTGTCAGACATGGAAATGATTGAAAAACAATCTCTTTTAACTGGATATTGTTGAATCCCAGCAGCTTTGATGAGATGGAGCCATGTCAGAATTCTGTCACTCTGGGTTTTGAGGCAATAGTCTTATGGGATTTATATTTGCCTTGAAGTTATCCTTCAACTAGTACTAAATGTTCGCAGAGACATGAGTTACGAATTCAGAAAAATATTTAAAGACATTGCATCCATAAGGTGGTTAGGAACTTGATACCTGGACCTCAGCTTTTGTCTGCGACAAGAGCTTGGGCATTATCTTCAATTACTGTAATTCTACATCTAAAGAGGGAGCCCTTCTTTCCATTGATGTTGGGTGTCAGTGATTGAAGAGGAGGTAAGACAATCTGGTGTAGCTGAAAAGAATGAGATGTCCATTGAGTGGGAAGTGGCAGGTCTTTGTGAGGAAAAATAAGGTTCACAGGCTCTTCTGCATTTCTTTTAAAGTGAGTATAAAGTGGCCGTCTGTGAACAACAGGTGGCCCATAGCTGTCAGAAAGCCTACTGTCCATGGTGCAATTCACCTCCTGCTCCCTCATCACACACACTTCTGCAAAAGTCAGGAGGCCAGTAAAAGTGGAACAATAACTGATTATTCATATTTAGTCTGATTTGCATGTGAGAGTTATATTGACTGATTGGACTCAGGGTGGGTCTGATAATGTTCTTTATTTATATTTTATTCAGTGCTATACCTCTGCTGCAGAACATTTGGTCAGTTGCGAGATTCAAAGCAGTCAATTACAGTATCTACAATAAATGGAAAGTGTGGGCTATTAAGGATAGCTATTTGTTCTCCTCCCTTGGAACTGCATGAGAAACTTCATAGTTTCAGGATTCATAGATTTCAGAGTTAACAGGTGGAGAAAATAGAAGTGATTTTCCTGATGTTGTGGTCAACTGTTAGAATACATTGAAGTAGTTCATGTGGGAAAGGCTGTGTTTATCAAAGTTTCATGTTAGCAAATGCTGGATTTTATTTATATATTTCAGACTTTAAAAGAGAAGTACCCGAAAATCCAGTCAGACCAAAAACCTAAACCAAAGCCGACAAAAATACACCACTAAAAAAAACTGTTGTCTAGTGGCATTTTAAAACTTACTTGCTTAATATTAGATGACATGAATAATGGAAGTACTTTTAATCATACTTTTCTATGTTTAAAGAACTCCTTCAAAAAGTAATTAGCTCACAAATTATTGAAATGAATTTACTTGTGGAAAGATGTTTTATTGCAGGTACTGGTCAGTAATTTTGATTCTGTTTTCAGTGCACCAGCATTAAACAATGACTCTATTGATTTGTAAAACCAGTCTGATGTGAACAGTATGTGACAGAAACTGTTTGTTATTAAGAGATAGAATCCTGTCTCAGAAAAACTTGTCATTGTGTCAAGAAAAAAGTCACACAAAGTAATTTTATTTGTATCATAGTTTTTTCAGTGTTGACTCTGTTTCTGGCAGCTGGCTTCGTGTTAAATGTGAGCAAAGCTTTGTTATGTGTGCATGTCTTCAAGGGGTTGTGGACCCAAAGTATTTTCTTTTGAAAGCAAAGTTTTCTAAGGTGGCACTGTTTTTATTTAATTAAGAAGCAGTGGAATACACTTTATGCAAGCATTCAGAGAAAATGTCTTCTTATGTGAGATAGTTTATTAAGCATAAATTTGAGGAGTTGCTGCAGTTTAGTATGTTCGAAGTAAAACATCAATTTTATTATGTATATTTATGAAAATAGAAATAAGTATTGGGGCCATTCTACTGCTTGGGTATAAATGTGATAAATACTATCTAGATAGATCAAAGAACCTTAATTTTTTGAATTTGTGATGAATGACTGCATATCAGGCTATTAAAACCATTAGATAGAGTATTTTGAGAAACGAGCAACCAGAGGTTATATGGTGCCTCAGGCTATCGCTTCTCAACTTTTCTGGTTTCCACAAGGTAGCTATTAAAGAACCATAATTTGTGCAACTGAATTCTCAAGTAAGACCCAGCAAGGTGGGCTCTAAAGGCTGAATTAATCATTCTGTTAGTGTAGATACAAATATCTGATTTGAGCCTTTAGAAATGCATCAGCATAAATCCTTCTGTAAATGTAAATCCTTTCAGTTTGCTACTCACTTTTCTTCCCGCTCTCTTCAAAATGGAGGAATTAACCAAAGAAATACCACCAGTTGACCAGAGCTTTGTGAATTTTTCTGGCTATATGTATGTATATCTGATTTGTTTGTGTGTTGCAGTGTACTGTGTTTGCAATAGATGTCATATTTAGTTTACACATATATAAAGCAGGTAACACAGGAAAAGGCTGCTTGTTTCCTTGTCTCAGCTGCTGCTCCCTGGGCTGGGTACAAGTTTTTGAAAGAAACAGGATGGTTGCTCCTAGGAAAGGAAAATGGTCAGCAGGGTCCAGCGCCTGGACCACATGGTGGACCAGGAGGAGAGGGCAAGATGTTGCAGTCTGCTGTGCCCTAGAGGCAGTAGAGGGATGATCCAGGGAAATGCAGGGTGCAGGCACACAGGTAAGCTTCAGCAGCAAAAGGGAGAATATTTTCTTAAGAAGTTGGAAGAGACTGAGGAAAGTTTTTTGGCAAGTCAGTGAGATTTGTTTAAATGGCAAGATAGGAGGACAGTTTTCTTGTCCAGAAAAGGGATGGTTGTCACAGTGGTTACTTTGTTTCAGTCCTTTTTTTTGAAGTCTTAACTTTTCCTCTGCCTAAAAACTCTGTGGTTTAGTGAAAACTAGTTTAGGATCTCTGGAATTTACAGTAACCTTAAAGAAGATGTTCAATACTTCCATCTTTGAGTTGTGGAAGCGTTCTGCCTTAGCAGTCTGAAACAATTATTCTGTCCTTGGATCTTAACATAGAACTGGGGATTAAAGGAAGGAATTGCATTTTCAAAAGAAAGCATTATCTACCGGAAAGCCTGTGGATCCTAGCGTGAGGGTCGTGCTTCCATTGTCCTAAAATACACTAACTGAATTTATCTTGTTTGCATACCTCTCTCAAATTTTACTTCCTTAAAAATTAAGAAGAAATATTGGGAAGAAATACTTTGCTGTGAGGATGGTGAGGCACTGGAACAGGTTGTCCAGAGAAATTGTAGATGCCCCACATCGCTGGAAGTGTGTGGGTTATGTGCAGCTTTGAGGAACCTGATCCAGTGGAAGCTGTCCCTGCCCATGGCATGGGTGTTAGAATGAGATGATCTTAGAGGTTACTCCCAACCCAAATGATTGTATGATTCTCTGATAAGAAGTGACACATTTCCACCAGTAGATGTTGAACAGCAATTTCAGATGATTCAGTTAATAAAAGTTCAAGATGGGTATGATTTTGTTATCACTTCCATACAGGTCATAAAACCTGTATAAACCTGGATAAACTGCCTATCTCAGACATACAGGTAGTGCTCTTACAGTGCACCTGGGGCTGTGTTGTGTTTCTGGCAGTCCAAAAGCACCATCTTGTAGTGAATTCTAGCATTATGGAACTCCAGGAACCATGTTCTTTTGGGGTACAACTGCATGCCAATCCCACACTGACCTGGGGAGCTGCCTGGAGAGCAGTTGTCATCTCCTGCATATGAATTATTGCCATATCCCAGTGTCCTACCTCTTCTCTCTGAGGTGCATTGTGGTTTGTGGTGTGTAGGGCTAGTAAGATCTGACATCCAGGGTGGTGGCTCCCAGTATGGACCTAATGTATGAGAATTGAAGAATGGGATAGCATTTGTAGAGATTAATATGGGACTGTTATCCCAAATGTGGTACTTGTAAACAGTCTGTATTGCAAGTGTAATTTTCTGCATATTTCTGATTTAACCTGATACTAGTGAATCATAGCAATAACATTTTCACTTCATTTCATCATTTTAGTTGGAGAAAGGATTTAGTGTAGTTGATATAATTTTGTTTAATGGCCTGGCCCATAAACAGTGGAAAAGAGCAGTAGTGTGGGTTTGTTACTTTCAATGAAAATACCCAAAGGGTGAAAACTGCTGAATTTTTTTTTGTCAGTGTGCAGTTAGTGATCAACACAGGGAATGCAAAAATATCCTGGTATAATATTTTTAAAGGAGTTACAAGAGAAGCATCTGGGAGCCAGACTTTGCTTGTGGAAACATGCCAACCACTGTATTGTGTTTCATTTCACTGACATGAGCTATGCCTTGCCTTTTGTCCCCTTTTTGAGTAAGTTCAGGAAGCATACTATAAATTTGAATACATTAACCTTGCAGATTATTATAGGATATTATGTGGTTTAAGCAAGATGCTTTATGAATTGTATGTATGTAAATTTTATGTCCAGTCCCATTTGTAATAATTAAGAATATGTAGTTTTCAGAAATGGCTTTTAAATTTAAGACTTGCTGCTGATCAATGATTATGAGAAACTTTACTTGACATTTACAGACTTTTCCTATCATATAAATTTGAGCTTGAGAAATATAACTGCTGTACATGGTTGTCAAATAACACTGTAGTACAGAGTTATACAGTATAGATTAGTTAATTGAATATTTGATTGCTGAATGTATTTACATTGGGAACTATTTATACTTTCTATGTAGATTTTAATAGCCACCACATTTATTTTAGCAAAACATTTTAATTATAAGGTTTATAAAATGTCATGTTGAACACTTAAATTATTTACATAGCTAAGAGCTATTACAGGTTGAGAGAACAAACAAATTCATTTTAGTTACAGTGAATTCATATAAATCTTTATTATGTTTAGAAGAATATTCCTATGCCACACGTATTTAGGCCAGCAATGTCTAGCACAGATTCCTGTGAACCTACAATAGAACCATGGAATAAACTTAAAAATTATTGTTGTTTTGTCCCTTTGAGAAACTAATTTGCATTCTGTCCAATAATTGCGACTATTTTTTTTTGCTAGGGTGATGGGGAACAGAGAAGGAAGCATTTTTTGTTCATCAGACAAATAATTAGATGAGCATGTAGAAACATTAAAATCCAAAAGATATTCCTCTACATTGTTGAGACCTGTTAAGAGTAGAGTTATAAAATATTTTATTCTTTCTTTAAATGTTTAAGTATGGATTTATGTAGGATGCCTATGACCTCAATTTGGGATGCCAAAATTGAGGCTTTAGGAACAATTTTGGAAGTAGAGCCAAAATTGTGCTTTTGTTGACATTTAGCATGAAACTTTATCTTCAGAGATGCTTCTGTTCAGGTGTGGAAGTTGTTACCTAATATCTTGATCAAAAAAGTAAAGGTAAGATTTTAAAAAAGGACCTAGTAAGACTTAAGGAATTTGTACTGAGCTGGATTTTGTAATCACTTACGAAATTTTCACCTTCTTTGATGGCCCATCAAACAATTTTTTGATTTCTGAGTTTAATATATTCTGACCAGTTCACTCAGCATATAGGATTAGACAAATACTTGATTTCTGACAAAACATCCCAAAACACTGACTTTATTTGTAAATACAAACTGTCTGTGAATATGAAAATGGGAAATCAGTGAATGAGTTTCTGGAAGTGGATCTCTATAATTTCTTTTATTCTTCATTATAGTCATTGCATATACACGATGAACTTGCTTGTGATGACCTTTATCTTTTCTCTTGAGAAGAATTACTATTATCAGGTCTTTCTTCATGAGGAAATAAAAAGGTCAGTGGAAAAGCCATCTCTTATTTCTATGCAGTGCACCCTGCACTTTGGCATATATATATTGAATTTTATTAATAATAATTATATAATTTTGTCAAATAAATGTTAATATCCCAAAATTAGGCATTCTACGTGGTTTTCCCTGGTAGGTACTCCTGCTTTTTCTACCTTTTTTCTATCTCCTCTCCTCCAAAGCTTGCTATTGGTGTAACTGAGATTTGACATGCTTCTCTTTCTACTAGTTCTGTCAGACTAGCAGTTTTTTTCCTACTTTAACTTTGAATTGAAAAACTCTTAGTTCTTTTTCATCTATGTTACCCCACACCCAAAAAAAAAAAAAAGGAATGTAGGGTATGTAAAAAGATTGAGAAGATTCTGTTTGGTTTGATTTGATTTTAATCAGAGATTTTAGATTATTTGTTGTTTGGAAGACTAGTGCAAGAAAGTGGCCAACCAAGTTGAATTGAGCTGTCACTCAAAACATGACTGAAGATTGCTTATTTGCAAGGAGAGCTCCAAGCAGGGAGCTGAGTTCATGAAATCTTAATATATTCATAACTGGAACTGGGAATTGCCTGCACCTCTGTGGATTATTCAGTTGTCCCCGTGAATATATTCTGTTTGGTCATTCAGGTGACTGAGAATATTTTTCCTCCCATTTTGACAGTTTTTTCTTAAAATCTGAAGGGCCCTTGTGAAGCCCTGTAACAGCCACTTTCATATGAACAACTTCTGTGTTTGGTAAATGTACAAAATTGTGGGATCTGAAGGATTATTGGCTGTGACTACAGAATGGGGCAAAGGCAGGCAAGCAAAAGTTACTGGAATATTTGGTACTGGGGGAAGGAAAGAAAAAGAAAGAGGAAACGTGCTAACATATATTTAGGTCTCAGCAAGTAGAAAAGGTAAGTAAAGCAAAGCATTCCCCTAGATTTCATGAAAATTGGTAAAAGTCTCAGAGTAAAGTGTGAAGATCCACTTTGCAGCAACTATGGATGACCTTGCCAAAAATGTATTTTTTAATTTTATTTTTTATTTTGTGTGTGTTAGAGTAGCTGTTTTTCCTCCAGAGATGTGCTCTTTGATCACTTGTTTCTTGTTTTTTCCAGAAAAATAGTGAGAGGCCAAAGAATATCTTTCAGCTTTTAAAAATGTGATTTTTAAAATCCATTGTGCTACTATAGTTCATGTGAATTCCAATGTGTGTGGTAATGTAGGAAAAATGTGGTGTCTTTTTCACAGATGTATTTAGAAATAGATACTTTTTTTCTCTCAAACAGTTTTCCAAATGCACTCATTTCTTTCTGTTACTTCTCTCTGTTATTATTCTTCATAGCAACAGTTATATGATCAAAATGTTACTCTGTTCAACACTAGAGAATCACAGCCATAAAGTGTGTTTGCTAGTTGTCCTTAGTGGGACTGGGAATTTTTTGGTTTACTTTACTCTTGTTTAACAAATGCTGTAACTCCAAAATACTTTTCTTAGGAAAGGGATGTTGGATCTGCTGTTTGGTTTTGGTTAAGCCAGATGTGCTAATATTCACTGGGTGGTGCCACAGAAGGGTGGTTTTGAGAGAGTTTTTTTCTCCTGAAAATGTGTAAGTGACATTCCACTACTCCCATGTGACTTCTCCTTCTCTTGCAATAGTGATCCTGAGTTAATTTACAATAAAATCTACTAATCTTTTCTGTGAGGATGATGAGGTAACTTTCTCGAGGTCTTCTCAACAGGAGGCAGTGCTTCACTTGTAGCTGAGCTGGCTGGTTTAGTTATTGCTTAGACAACTGGGAGTAACAGTGGTGCACAGTAGCACCTTTTAAAGATAAAAGGAGTGCAACTGAGGGAAAAAGAAGTGCAGGATTTCTCAAGGAGTACAGGAAGCCTCACATCTGGAGACTTGGCAAGATCTGTACAAAACTGGGTAATTTGAGCTAATCCTGTTCTAGAAAGTCATTAGCTTCAGCTGTGTCATACGTGAGCTATTAAAATGCACAGGCCCTTTTAAACTGCTGCTGAGCAGTTTAGTGTGGAGTACCAAAAGAGGCCAAATGTTGTTTCCTAGAAACCTGATCTAACTTTCTGAGTTAGAGCAGGGTATTAGACTGAGCAATTTCCACAGATCCCATCTCTCCCAAAGTTATTTTGTTATTCTAGCTTTTTCACTTTGTAAAGCCAGTGCTACTTATTCAAGGCCATTGAGAAGTCAGGACATTGTTAATATTAATAGCAGACTTCTCTTACTGTCTACTGGTTGGGAAGAGTGGTGTGTATATTTAACCTTACTTTAGATAATGGTTGTTTTCAAAGAGCTGGTTAAAACTTGTGCAAAAGTGTTAGTTGGAGGTCCCATCCTGTTTAGATGGTGGTATATTTGAATGAAACCTTTTGCCTCCATCTTGGACTCAGACTTGGATCGCATGTGTTGGGAGAAATTTGGGTTAGGAATTGGCATGGGTTGTCGTCAACTAAAACTGAAGCATCTCAGTATGCATATTATTTTTCTTTAAGATGTATTTTTATATTGTTCATAACCCAGAGATCTCTTTCTGTATTCTTTTGGAATACAGTTCTGTACTGCCTGTTTCTCATCATATTTCTGAACACAATGATGACCATTTAGTCAGATGCAACTTCTCCTTTCACTGACATATGTTGATGTCATCTTGTCTGCAATCCCAGTGTTTAGCCTGTGTTTGGGTGACCTGTTTCTATCATTCTGCATGTGTTGTGGAATTGGGTTTTTTTTACACTCAAGTTTGCATAGGAATATAACTTTTTTTTGTTTGAGCTCTTGAGTGGCAACTAGCTGACCCATAGAAGTAGCAATAGAATGTCCTCTCTTTGGTCATGGAAATTCTCATGTTTATAAACTCTTCTCTAGCAGCGAACTTGTTTCCACTTCTCTCACTGTCCTGGAGGCATTTTCCTTCTCAAACCATGCACTGTTGTACAGTCAGGTGGAGCTTTAATAAAACAAGAGTCTGTCTCCCCCTCTCTGCTGCCCCCAAGAACTCACACTAGGGCTAGACAACAGCACCTTCAGCAGCCTTTTCCAAACTGTTTTGTTGTTTACAGAGTACACTAGGCTGCTAATGGTGAGGTGAAATGTCAAGAAGCATTGTGTAAATCTTCCAGTAAACTGCCATGTCCCAGAGGAGCTGGGGGAAAGGGACAGATCTTTGGGAATATTGGAGGATTATCAAAGTTGGAGTTTTGCTAATTGCATTTGAAGATCTCTTTGTATAGAGAGATGTCTCCCATACATAATGGGTGGATCTGGAGTCTTAAAGATACTAGAAATGAAAATCCCTGCCATTAGAAATACACAAACCAAGGCAAGTGAGTCTACTAGATTTTCTATGAAGCTGCTTAGGCTAAAACACTCTAAGAGTTTGGGTGAAGTGTACAGGCCTGTAGAGGTGAGAATGCTGCAGAGAACCCCATCCCCAAAGCTGGGGAGCACTCACCTCAGGTAAGGCAATTTACTGGCCCTGCATAAAACAGGGCATTAATACTTGGTCACCAGCTCTCACCAAAAATGCTGGCAGAAGATGTCAGTTTGGCCAAATTATATAAACAATCTTCTTCCTAAATTTTGTGCGTTTATTGCTGCTTCTCTGGAAATATTAAATGTTTCTCTGAACAAATACTCTTGTTTTTAAAAAAGCCAATTCTTGCTAATTTAAAAAAAAATGTGGCTGGGTTGATTAATGTTTCTTATTAGAGTAATAATCCATCTGTTATTGGGGGGTGGGTCAATTCATAAAACTGTAAATTCTGGAGAGAAAAGATCTTGACTCTCCCATGGTAAGCATTTATGTGGGTTTGAGATTTCTTGTTTGCATTTGTGTGGAGTCTTATTTGGCAGCAAAAAAGCAGCGTGGAGGAGTAATACTCTTGGTGTTAACATGCCATTATTTCTTTTACTTCTTCTTGGGCAGAACAGTGTAGACCTGTGATACTCGGTGTCACCAGAGTTCATGTACACACCTGTTTTTTTTTGCATGCATCTGTTCTCCCTGCCAAGTACAATAGTAAAGACACTGTGTAGTTTTTAAAATTGTTTATTTAATAATAAAATTTTTTTTGGGGTGTCTCTCTTACAAGACTTGTTTGTATGCTTATAACCTTCTGACACTACAGTGAGATTTCAAATGAAGAGACATGAATGTGCATTACAAGTGTGTGATTGCTTGTATCATTATGAATTAGATGAAAAATTAGTTCACTGCAGTACTTTTTATCTGAACTGATCAAAACATCTTCCAGTCATGTTGCTAACAATATGTGATAGGAATAATAACTTCACTTGTTGTTGTGTTCCACGCTGCAGCCGAGAGGCATGTAAATACAAGCTGCTTATTTGCAAGAAGCTTCCAGATTTGCAATATGATTGCTATGGAAACCACACAATGAAAAGCTTATAACCATCTGTGTGGTTTGGTAGATTTTGCTGCATAGCTGAGCTGGTTTTGTTTACTGTAATCAAAGCATTGAATAGAATACGTTAACTCACAAACTGGGATTATTCAAGGTGTAAACTAGGATTGTGCAATGAGAATGTGTCAGAAACTATAAGGCTATAGAATACCAAATAATAACGGCATTACATTAGAATCAAATGTAAAAAGATGGTTAGGTAACATGTTAGTAGAGGAAACTGCTAAATTTATGCATGTTTATCGTGGAGATACCGCATTCCATTGGAGGAATGCACTGTTCAAGCCAAACATCCATTTTATACTTAAGTAGTCCAGTCTTCTTTCCTTCCTCCCTTTAATGGATTTATATAAAAAAACTTCAGCAAATTTAGGGTTCATTGTTCACTTTTAAAATTTTGTAGATGGTAGAATCATATGTGATAAGGTGATTATTTTTCTGTTTTTTCTTCAGACTGCAAATTAAATAAGTAAATTATTTTTAACAAATTTAGTGTACTAACTGAAGAAAACCTTTAACAAATATAGTTAATTCCTTGTTGCATTGTCACAAGAATTTTGTAGGTTGTTTGCCATTAAGGTCTCTAAGTATCAGCATAGTATGGAACATAATCTGTATCTCAGGAGTTCTTTGGATCTACAGCTCTGGAAGAGTTCATTGGTTTGGTTAGTGTAGATTAGTCTCATTTTGACAGAGTGAGAAGGTGGAAAAGAGTATTTTCTCTCTGCAGTGATAGTGATGGTGTGAAGAAGATGTACAGATGAAAAACTGGAACAGATTATTTTAAAGGTATGCATGACTCCTTAGACACAGTGTCTTAAAAAAACCAGAAGTATTTCTACAGTATTTCTTAATTTAATTTTTAATCTTTTGGCTCTGTGCCCTGTTGCAACACAAAGTTATGCATGTTGCATCAGACTGCAGCTGTAATTCCTGAGGTAATCGAGGTTGCTGTGTTTAAAGGACGCTGCCTGCACATAGTTACTGCTTCAGGCCATAATACCAGAAAACATGAGTTAAGAACCACAGGTTCTCTTTTACTACCCTAAGCCAAGCCTACTACAACTGCTCCACTCTGAACATGATTACATTAGCAAACGGTGTGAACCATTTGCAACGGGATCATAAAGCAGAGGTTTGTGCCAAGGACCTGATGTTTGTTGTGCCTGTTTCAGAGGAGGTTTCCTATGCAGTTTCTTCAGCCTGATACCATGGACTGAATGCCCATTAGCAGCTGGACAATGTCCACCATGCTTCTGGACTGCCTCTTCCAGTCTAATTGTACCTGAAACTTTGTCCTCTCTGTGACAACTCTGTAGTGTAAAGCAAGGTGGGATGAGTGGGGATGGTTGAGATCCAAATCAGGATGCAAATATGGTAAGTTTTTTGCTTGACTTGGACACCTTTTGGAATTCAAAGAGCTTTGATTCAGACATTTTCATATCTTCAGATGTGGATCTGGTCAACTCTTTTCTCTGAAATAAATATTTCAGAAGAATGCATATATTCTAAGTATTTTCTGTGAAATAACAATGCAGTTCACATGTATTTGGCAGTACCTTACATGTATTCAGCAGTACCTTACAAAAAAGTCTCTTCAAACCTCTGCTGCTGCTTTACTTTAGTTGAGATATCCTCTACTGGAGTCAGTCCTCAGTTTAAACTGGTCTGATGACCATGACAAGTGATAGAGTTAAAATCCATAGGACATTCAACACAGCAAGTGCTTTAGGTCCAAACATTCAGTAACAGGTAATACTAACATCTGTTTAATGAAAGAATAATATGATAGTGTCTGTGTTGGATGAAGGTGTTTTTTTTCTGGGAAAAGGGAGAAATTCTAGAAAATGTTACTGATACTGGGGTACTACTCCCTGTGAGGGGTGTAACCATGGTAGG
Source organism: Molothrus ater (assembly GCF_012460135.2). Taxonomy (NCBI): domain Eukaryota; kingdom Metazoa; phylum Chordata; class Aves; order Passeriformes; family Icteridae; genus Molothrus; species Molothrus ater. The sequence continues at coordinate 33,983,127 of NC_050478.2, read as the reverse complement.
GAACCCACAGAATGACAGTGCCTCCTAGTGCTCTGGACAGCAGATAGGCTTGAACTTTTGCCATTTCTGCTCCAATTGTGAGTTCTTAAAATAAACAGATGAGCATACTTGGAAATGTGTGACAAATGTTAATGCCAAGTAGGGGAATACATTTGAACATCTGAATGCAGTACATAGTTTAGAGTGTTTTGTGTGTACTACAGCTTCAGATTTCTCCTGATCTATTGCTAGGATTTTTTTTCTTGTTCTTTTTCCACCCCACCTTGGCTTAAAAAATAGCTTATATTAATCTTTACCAGATTTTTAACTAGTCAAGATTCAAGAACAAAAATCTTGCTGACTTAGTAGGGCAGAATTTCAAAGCTCTTTGTAAAGTGAATCTTATGTTCTAATTGTAATATTTGTAGGACTGTGTGTAGAGGTTAGCAGCAATTATGCATTCCAACTCATTCCAACAGGTCTACTCTTGTGCTTTAAACATCTGCTTTAATGTTTGCAGGAGCAGTCTTGTGGATAGATTAAATTTTTACAAGGTTAAAAAATCCTTTGAACTTTTGATATAAAATTCACTCTTTGTCAAAGTAAATGGGCAATTACATACGTGTTTCACAATGAGGAACATTTTAAACACTGTGAGTGATTCATCTGTTGTCTGTCATTAGTAAAATATCAAAACTAGTTGCTGAAATGTGTATCTTACAAAGAAGCTTGACTATCTGTATATGATGTGATGAGTAGCAAAGGCAGAGAATTTAAATGTATTAAAAGTCCAATTCATGTTTGAGAAGTAGGTTTATCAATATACTATTTCCTCATTCAGTACAGCAGCCTTGTCAGTTGTGATATATTGTAAATGCCAAGATAAATTTGTTTCTACTTCCTTATGAACCTAAAGACAGGATTCAGCTAAAAGTTTGTTCCCCTTTTTTACATCATCAACAGAATTGTTGACTGGGAAATACAAGGAGCAGATCTGATGTCCCTGTACTGAGTAGAGTGTGGATTTACTCAAGTGAGGGTCTGGACTTGAGAGAGTTCAATGTCTGTGCCAGACAGGGAGGATGGAGCACATCTTTCGAAGTTGCCTGTGGGGATTTCAGACTGTTCCAAGCCTGCTAGCCAGAAAACATGCTTTAGAGCTGATCACTGCCAGGTTTTCTCTTTTCTTGTCTCCTAAACTTGCCCTAAGTCATTTGATAGAGTCTGGCTTGCTTAAAACATGGTCAGGCACAATGGGTAGGAGTAGTGAAGGGCATGGTATCTGTAGTGGCTGTGTTCCCATCATGCAGGTGTTGAGCTACTGTGTCTGTAGGACAGTGTGGAAGGTAAGATTTGTTGCATACTGGTAACAAAGGTAAGCCTTTGTTGCATACTGCTCTCTACAACTGAGTTATTGCTTGGGCTGGGGATACTTTTTCACACCTTGGTTTCCTTTTCTTTATCCTCTTCTGGCAAGAAATGTATGCAGCAGAAGAGGATCCTCATTCTAATTGCCTCGGAATGGCTGAAAATCAGCAGAACTGCAGCTCTATATGACTGCATTCAGACCAGAGTGAAAAGGGAAACAGATGTTCACAATTGAGATTTTGAAAGAAAGATCTTGGAGTGTTTGGATGGATGGCGGAAACCACAGAAATAACAATGTTCCAACTTCTGTATAAGTGCAAAATAGTAAACAAGGCTTACAGTCTGGAAATACAGAGTGTGTTTTTCAGGCTGATGTGGGCTGTAATTCCTGTCAGCTGAGGTGGCCCTTCAGGATTTCATTTGCAGTTATGTGTTTTGCAGAAGAACGTCTTTCTTCAAAAGCTGAAGTGCCAAGCAATGAGAGGCAGGAGGAAGTTACCACTGTTTCAGGTAATTAAAACCTTTCCTCTTTATTTTGTGTATACACTTTCTTTTTACCTTTATTTTCTTCTCTCTTCCATTTGCTGTTTTAAAATAATGTTTTTATAGCTCTGTAAAGCTGTCTTTTTTTTCCCGGTATGTGATGGCAGCAAAACTGCTTAAGTACCACTTAGGATGCATGAAAACCACTTGAGAAGGATTTATAAAGTAAGCCAATTTATACAAGGTATTCCTTCCTGAATTACTTTGTAATGACTCAATTAGCTTTCATTTCTGCACAAAGGAGATTTAGTTGCATAAATTAGCTTATCATCATTGAGGAAGTGTCACTGCTAAAGGACAGTTTATAGATACAACATGCAGTTGCTGTCAAACCTATAAGAATGTAATATAGACATCTGTGTATACTTTGTGCTTGAGCAGAACAGACTTCTGCCATTCAGAGACTAACAGGGGACAACAAGTTGCCCAAGGGACTGGCAATGTAGACGTCTCTGAAAAGGTCAACTTGACACAGGCTCTGACAATCGACCCAAAGCTCTGTCTTCTTTGATAAAAATCAGATAAACTTAAGACCACTAATTGATCTGCAGCCTGTTTAAATGTTGGCCATGCATATCTTCATTGCATATAATTACCAGAGAAAGCAAATGAATCAGGTAAGAAATGCCAGAGTCCAGTGACAGCAGCATAAAAATTGGAAAAGGACACAAATGCCCAGAAAGGCTGTGAAGGATATTCTCTCAGCTTTAGCTTGGCAAAGCGCCCTTGTGCTAATTATCTCTGGGACTGGAAAAATAACTGCATGCACCATGTAAAGTCACATAGCCAGGCAACTTTTCTTAAAAGAAAGGTATTTCCAGTTATGCTTAAAAACAATATATTTTTGTGCTTCAAGGGCACAGACCTTTAGATAAACTGTTGGTGATTTGACACAGCAAGCAGAGAAGACTCGCTTCTTATCAGACCTTACACCTTTGTGAGATCTGCCGCATTGTAACTGTGACCTGCACTGACATGCAATCTGGCTCTCCTTCCCCCATTGCACATAATACACATAATTCTTTCAGGCCTGTCAAGGAAGGGGTGGGCAAGAAGAGTTCCTTTAGGAAGTAGCTCTGCAGTGCTCTTCCTGTTGCAACATGTGGAGAGGAAACAGAGGCCTGATTTCCTGACCCATACAGGAAAGCAGGAACAGGTTGCTGTGAAGAGTTTTGGGTTGCTTTTCTTGGAAAGGAAACAAGAGCCGAGCCATCAGATGCTGTTAGCATTGTGCTCTGCTAAAAACATGTGTAAAACAACATGACTCATTACAGCCTTAATATTTAGTACTCATTTAGACATTACTGTAATTATAAGAGTGTGTTGTCATAATGGAGCATGGGGTCAATCCAATTATAAAGTTGCCAACAGCATTTTTTTTCCACTAATGTACCTTCCTGAAATTCTAATTGCTCATACTTTTAAAAAACCAAAACCTTAGTATCTGCATTTTTGAAAAAATTTAATTGCTATGAGAACAGCCTTATCAGTCTTATTAGTATTTGTGTAATGTCATTGAAAATACCATAGCAGTTCCCCCCAGATGTCAGGCTCATTTCAAGCAATAGTTTTGTGATCTGATCTTACATAGTTCACTATTTAACACTGGAAATTTGTTTGACTTTTAGGGCTGAGTTGACATGAGTATTTCTGATAGGCATCGCATCATAAATACCTGACATGACTTGAGAATATTTTATGATTTTCTACACAAACAGTGCATACATTCTTAAGTTTAATTTATTGCCTCGCTTTACTAAACCTGAACTCAGAGAAAATAGTCTGCATATTGTCTGCTCAAGCTCAGCTTGAGCTCAAGCTGATTAGTGCAAAAAATTTTTCTTTTTTTTCCTACTCTTTTCTTGCCATAACATATTTCTACTTCAATTAACTTTCAGACTTGAGTTCTTTTTATTCTGTTCTATTCTTCTTGGTGCTGACTCTTGCTGCTGGATAGCTTTGCATTAACAGCTAGGGACCTAATAATTTAAAAATACCAAAGCACTGAAGAGTTTCAGTTATATAATACGGCTTGCTGGGTCTTTTTTGTTATAACTTTCTACCCATTATCATTTCCACAATCCCTATTTCAGTAAGTGTCTTTTTTTTTTTTTTTTTGCTTTATCAGTGTAAATATGATGATTTTTGGGTTTGATTTTAAGGAACAGAATATGTTCCTTAAATATGTTTGATTTTAAGGAACAGAAGAATGGAAGTGAGAAAGATTAAACCAAATATCTTGGGATGTATTAAGACTTTGAGTCTAAATAAATACCCTACTGTTGTTTTGCCCTTATTTTGTAACTTTTCTGGCCTGTGGGATAAAGGGCAACTAACAGGCATTTTTTGAAGCTTAGGGCATCATCAGAATGAACAAATAACTGGATTCTTTGACAGAGCTTGTCTTGTTTGGTGATTGAGACTCAAAACTGAGAGTCTAGATCACTTGTGTAAGACACTCATTCTGATAGCATTAATTTTGAACTTCAGCTGTACCTCCATCTTTAAGCCTTCACAATAGTAAATATTGAGCACATAACTAACCAAAGGGGCTACAGTTTGTATTTTTCAAATGTTGTTAAAGAATCTTCAAATCTGACACTATTAACTTTTGAAAAATCTTACCAAGAGTTGAGGAACATGAGTCAGAATGGCAAGCTGTTTAATATGCTAGGCAGTGGACCACAGTTGTGCATGGAAAACATTCACATGTATTCCTTCATTCCACAAGGAATGTGCAAGCAAATAATAAAACTCCTGGCTCTAAATCACTACCATAGTAGGGTTTGCTAACTTGCATGTCATCAGCATTAAAATGGACGACTGAAACAAATCAGGCACAATCACATTTATACTAACGTTTTATGTAGTGCATTTTCATATTTAGGTTGTAACTTTGATTTTGTTTTGGTCTGTTTAGTGCTCTGTCAGGTTTGTGCTCAGAAATGGGAATTGCAAAAATTGTCACAATGTAGGGGGCAGAAATTAACCTGCTGATTGCCTTAGGCTGCAGTGAGATAGCACACTTAAATCCCTCTGAAATATGTATTATTAATCTGTTTTTCAAGTTGTGGTGTGGTTTGGTTCTTCTTTTCTGTCTATTGTGGTTGTTAGAATATTATTATAATTTTTCCCCTTGAGCAATTCATGGGCATTCCTAAGTTTTAAATAGTCTAATATTTGAGATGCATGCTTGAGTGATATATTTTTCAGATTTTTTTTACCTGAACTGTTTACCTTTCTTTCTTCAAGCACGTATTGTCAGATGGCAGTATTTTTCAGTGAAATAAGCAGCCTGAGACTACTGTCAGAGAGGCTGGCAGCCATTGTCTTTTGATCTGTCAAAATAACTCTGAAGTGTTTCCATCCGTGTATTGAACAAAAATATCCATTGTTCCTACTACCATTACTAGAAAAGCAGAGATGGCTGGAGTAAACCATGAAGAATTCTTTGTGGAAGAGTATTGATAACTATTGGATAGTAGTTCATCCAGGTAGCTGTCCTGGAATAAAAGAAATATTTTCTGGAGAAACAACCTATCCAAAATCCTCTTCACCCATTTCTTGGGATTGGTAGTCTTCAAAGCAGTGGGTAGATAAAACCGAACTGCTTTCTGCCCTCAGATACACACTTAATGGTTTTTTATCATGTCTTATTTGTATTTCTGGACAAGTGACCATACCTTCAAAATGTAACACACTTCAGTTTAGCAGTTACGTCGTCATAGTATTTTTAAGGCATGCAACATTTTGAAGTGTTTGAGAATAGAGTGTAATTTTAACAGAGTAACACCAGCAAATCAATACCTTTGGAATTTGAACTGTAATGGGCATGTAAGTTCTTGATGCTAAATCCATCTGTTTTCAGGTACTACATGTGTTTAAGAAGCTTCACATTATTTCACTGCCATATAAATACCAAATTCCTTTACTCAGACCTCCTGGTTTTGTTTTATACCATTCTTCAGAGGCAATAAAAGGAAATTTGTCAAGGTCTTCTCAAACTGAAAGGGACCAAAGTAAGAATGAGTGGGCTTGTGTTTTGCAGAGGTTTTTGCAGCCTATTTTTTTTTCTTCATTCTACACCTGTGTTTGTAAGCACTATGAATCATTTTATGAAGCCCTTTTCACTTTAGGTGTATAAAGTCTGAAGTTACATTTACAATTGTCTTTCATGTATAGTTAGTTACCCTTATAGAATAGTTGTTCACAAACTTACACTGCCACTTTTTTTCCATGTTTTTTCTTTCTGTGCTCTTGGTATACTGTGTATATTTTTCTGAAAAATGTGGCTTTCTGATTAAAATAACCCTATCTTATGCTGAATTCACAGATGAGGGCACAGAGCCCTGGTCAGTCTTTGGTCAGAATCTTCTCTGTTGCAATAAGCTTATTTTAAAATGCATCTTTCCAGTGTGTTCACATTATTAATTGAGTTGCTTTCCACTTTAAAACTTAATTAAATGCTCATGATGAACATAAAAGGAGAGACGTGTCTCACCCGCTATTGGGTCCCTTCTGTTGCAACTCACTTAAGTGTTAACAGGAGTTACTGCAGGCACATAAAGGTAAGAGCAGAGCTCAAAGTGGTAAAGGTCAGTGTGGAAAGTCATGATTTCTTTCAGTGATGTTCTGAAGAAGTAAAAGTCCTGAGTAATGTGTTTTAAACAAAATCAATAAGCCAACTGATGAAAGATTTGAGAGGTGGGATGTACCAAAATAGTTATTTTATTTTTTTCTCGTGTGGACTTACGTTATTGTTTATGACACAGAGTTGGGAACTGTGATCTGTATAGTAAGAAATGACCAAGGAGAGATTCTGATTTAATATTTATCACAAATTAATTTTGTGCTAACCTGTGTTACTGTTTATAATTGTCTAATGCTAAATTGGTGAATAATGAGGTGAAAAATAGGAAGGGCCAAAATTTGGAGGTGCAACATTTCAAACTGATTATGCCTTCATATTAAAATGTCTGTGCATTTTAAAATAACTAAATCTCTTATTTCTCAATGATTGTGAGCTTTCATATGGGTATGAATTGTTGCTTTTGGGGTAAGGACAGAAGATTTTGGGCCCTGGCAGCCAGAACGCCCCCTAGTGCTATGCAGAAAGTCATAGATCCTAATCACCAGTTTATGGAAATTAAATGGTGGATAACTGGCACAGCAGCTTTGAATAGAAGGTTGTGAATATTTAGCCTTATGACAGTATTGCCACCCATACAAGATAGCACAGAATGCAGGCTGAAATGGAGAAAGAGAAAACAAACTCTTCTTGCTCACACATAGAGTATTAAAATTCAAATCTAGGTATTTACCAAAATAGAGAAGAACACAAGTTGAATACCACTATTCTTTTATAGTGTGATGCTTTCTATCTCCTGAGACTTGATATTTTAGCAGGATTTTTTTTTGTAATAAAATGAACCAATCATGGTTAAATTGCAAACTATAAATAATGGTGTAGAGTGCTAATGACATGCAAATGTAACTGGTGTATGTTGGAATAACCAGCAAGCCTGCAGTTCAAGGATCATATAACAAAACTAAGATGACAGCCTTGATCCAGCCAGTTCAGTGATATTTATGTTATCAGAATTAGAAGATAGCTTTCCAGTGATGTAAATTATTAGTACGTATACATTCTGTCTGGTTAGTGTATACATAATGTAACCGGTCATCTTAGTGGTATTGCTTACATTCTTTTTGCATTAACTCATCACACTCCATTCTCATGGAATTAAAAACAGGAAATAGTTTGCAGTGCAACAGAAGCGCCCAGTGTATTTAACTGTGTGTGAGCGCTGTGTTTCAATAGATGTACTCTGTATTGTAAATGTATGACAAAGCATTTATTACTGTGTTATTGCCGTATTACAGAGCAAAGAGTGCTAAATAATCAATCAGTTAATGGTCTGTATGGCAGCTTGAACACAGCACATCCATTGTGCTTATGCTGTTAGAAGGATGAGTTTATGACTGTAGTGTAGTTGCACGTTTAGCCAGGGCTTAATGTCCTAAACTGGAGCTGACACAAATATTTTTGAAATGCAGCTTCAGCAACAGTTTCCAAGTTCTCCAATATTTCAGAAGGAAGAATCAAGGATTATCTCAGAGGTTCTCAGAGAAGCTATTTAATTTTGTTGGAACGGGAGAGAGAGGGGGAGTGTATCACAAAATACTTTAGCTTCCTTTCACTGATCATTATTAATTATATTCTAGCAGTTTTATCAGTTTCAAGTTGGGGTACATATATGGCTTGCTAGAAATATACTGGCAGAGGAAAAATAGCTGCTTTAAGTTGCAGCTTTGAAAAATGCTTTGAAAACCTGTAGCTACATGTCTCTCAGTGATGCAACTTGCCAGTGAAGGGCTTGCACATTAAACTTATTTTTCACTTGCTTTCATGGCAGGAAGGAGCTGTTTCTGAAAAGAGGAATAAGAAATGCGTGCTAATAAATTGCTTTGTACTATTTGAAGGTTTAAAGAGTAACTTTAGTTATCCTCAGCCTTAGTTGGTTTATAATTAGGTGCTGTTTTCTTTGCAGATAGCGAAAATACCGATTATGCCAATTTCTATCAAGGTTTGTGGGACTGCACTGGAGATGAAGCTGATGAGTTGACATTTAAACGTGGTGACGTTATCTACATTATCAGTAAGGTATGAGACACTACTGGGGCTACATGGTTTGTAAAAAGAGGGCCATGGCACAAGGGCACATTCCCACAGTTCTGTGGGGGGAAATTGGCACTCCCTTTCAAATCCTTTGTCTGCAATCAGATAGTCACTGCAATTAATTATTTTGTCAAATGAACTATAATCACAATTAAAACATAGCCACATAACAGGAATTAACTTTAAAGCATGTTTATTTACGTGTTAGATCTTGGCTACCATTTGTTAACTGACTTAACAGGAGACAATGTACTTTCTGCTTGTAGAAGTTAACCTTGCAGAATTTTAAGTTACCTTGTATGTTATGTTTTTTGTTTCCTGTTTTATATTCCTGACTCTGCTGATTCTGACTTTTTTGGGATCTTCCTACAAAAGATGGTTTGTTTTTTTGAACTATGCTTTCATCTTTGTATGTAGATTGTTATTGTTCTGAGAGCTCAGATTCCAAATTCATTTGCTCTGACAGATTTGGGCATTTTTTATTATATTTCTGTTTGCAAAGCAAATGAGAAATATAATTTCTCTCATCTGAATTAGCACTAAACAGTAAAGGCATGAAGTTTTGTTTTATGTTGATGTTGGTTAATTTTCACATTTTCTCTTGACCTCCCCAACACAAACAAAACCTCTGTTAAAATATATATATCATGGTCCATTGAAGTCTACTTCTGAACAATTAATCAGAGGAAATTTCTATTTTCTCCCCCTATTAGAAAAAAAAAACAAACCGCTTTTATAAGTTCTCAATGAAAAAAACTACTTTATAAAATATGTGTCTATCTAATTGCTGTTCAGTGTAATTAGTACAAAAAATATTGTAGGTCACTGAAATACACAAGTAGGTGCATGAAAGATAAAGGCATCTGTTTGTACTAGTTTCAAATTAAGTTTTGTCACAATTGCTTTAAATCTTCTGTGATACCTTTAACTACATTTCTGGATAATAAATGTAACAGCTTCTCTTTTAAATAAATTTAAGATTTATGGATATAAGGATAGTCCTATATAAAAATATAGAAGATGTATTACTAATATTAATTTGACCATGTATGTCTTTTGGGGTATTTCATTGTCACTTAAACTAATAACTGAATTGCATTACTAAAGGCTGAATAAAGCTTGTGGATTGGGCAAACTTTCAAGCAGTTATTCAGCACTGAAGAATTGGACTAATTTAAAATAACCATTTCTTCCTCCTCTTGCTCCCCCCAAAAAGCCCATGAGTGAATGGATTCCACTGTATGAGTTTGGCCTCTTTGTGGGTTGTGCTCTTCGGGTACATTATGGCAACTATAAAATCTTAATCTTCAGCTTGTAGGTGAAAAAAATTGTTTGCTACTCCTTCCCCAAAAAAGTGAGAAATTTAATTTAAAAAATGGAGCAAAATAGAAAAACAGTAGCTTAAGCTGTCCTCTGTATATCAACAGTCCTGTTGCCATGCCGTGATTAATCCGTAATCGGTCCTTGAAGCAGGCTTGCTGCTGCTCCAGATATATAGAGCCTCTCTCTATGGGAATGATTTCTGCTCCAAAATACAGCCCAGAAAATTCAGCCCTGTTCCACTTAAAGATTGTTACAGCTTTTTCAGAAAAATGAGTGTTGGCCACTACTGTCAGCTTGGAATTTAGGGTCCTTGGAGGGGAAAGTGCCAGAGAATTATCTATCTTAACCCTCCACTTGATTCAGTTTCAAGGTCTAATCATTTATGAGCTCTTTGTCCAGTAAGTGAAAATATAACCAAAAGAAAAGTGAGCCTGACCGTCCCGAAGTGGGTCAAGACTTTTCTTCTAAAATATTTCCTAATCCACTACATTAATGCTTGGATTTTGTGGCAGTCGGCAGGAATCCTAGGCAATTTTTTTATTTTTTCACACCATCTAGTGGTTGAAAATGAGAGATGCAGGTACTGACAGGGGGGCGATGTGTATGCATCCAAAATGGTGTCATAAATTCAGCTTCAGCTGAACCTAGCTGTGGCTTTATTGCCTTTCTATCATATGTCAGCCAGGAACATTACTCTTGAAAATCACATTTTGCTGATAAGGAAGTAAGTATGGGTATAGCCATGTTATAGTAGGAAGGGTGAAGCATTAACAAAATATCGAGAATATTTGTGCAACATGTAAGAGTTCTTTGTTTTACAGTGAAATATAAATGGTATGGCCTGCTCTGATGAACGTGATAAGATAGATATTCATCTCTCCCAGCATTAGTTATGCCAAAGCAATATATTTTTACCAGCTTTTCTCATACCTGTATAGAAATTAGGGGGAAAGCACTATTTGCTTCCATGAAATGAGATCATTAGTATAACAGAGTAATTATGAACCAGTTTAGCAAATTTGGGCATTTATACAATTTAAATAAAGAAGGAGGAGGAATACGTTACATGTAAGTTTCTAGGTAAATGTCTTTTAGAAAAATGAGCATAGTTTCACTTTGGCAGTGTTTACGTCCTAAAATAGCTAAGTATTATGCAAAGACAGGTCCCCAGAATTTGCTTTTAATGAGCATCAAAACTCAGTGTTATTGCAATGAGCATGAGCTCATACTCTGACAACAGAGATACCTATGCCCTAGTGCAGTTACTGTGGAAAAGCATGTTTTTCTTGTTTTAAAGGCGTATTCAAAAACTATTTAAGCTATTTTCTAAATATTTATGTCAGTTGTGGCTTTTGTATGGCAGCAGTCCTGTGGGCTTTTACAAAAAACCCCAAAAGCCTCACAACTTCTTTCTAGGTTTTTCTATCAAGTTTCCCTCAAAAGTTGAGTTTTTAATCTGAGCAGAATTAACAGACCTATAACAATAGTACTTGTTTATTTTAAAATGTAGTTAACATTTCAGATTAATTGATTAATGTATCTGTACAGATATACTATTACTAGTATTTTATAATATTCTGGAATATTCAAGTGGCTTTTATCACTTATGCTATGAATGATGTGAACTTTCAGAAAGCTATATACCCTTATTCCATTTTGTAATGAAAAAATACAGCTGTACTGATAAAGAGACATGTTAATAACATTTCTTAGTTACTATTGACTGTTAGAAATGCAATACTTTGTAGACCTGTTTTCTAAAAGGGTGATTGCTCTTAACTCCTGCTCATATATGGGCTTGCCTTTGCTTTCAAACCCATGTGATAAATGAGAAAACAGACCATAGTATAGCAATCATTTTTATAAATCTTCCATAGCTCTACTCAAGAAATCAATTTCCAGAAACAATGATAACTACGGATAGAGGTAGTTCAATTTTTTCCCCTAAGTTTTGTATGCACAATATATGCAAGTGCAACACTTGCATTACTTGTTCATTTGCTTTAGGTGTATGTTTTGTGTTATGAAGTTCCAGTTTCATCAGCCAAATGCCAGTAATAGTGAAAATTTACTTCAATCTGTTAGTGGGAAGCTGCTTAGTAGAATTACTGACATTTCTTAACATGAAACTAATTTAATATATTTCTTATTTATATTTGTATTAAAATAGCAAACACTTTAAGATCACAAATTATATCTAAAACTGGAATTCTCCTTCTTATTATTTCATTGCACACCAATGCTGCTCTAGTATTTATGGTTCATGGAAACCTCATCTATGGCAACCTTTTGCTCCAAATTTTTTCAGAAAGTAGAGTGTTAACTTGGTGCTTAGATAACCCTACATTCAGTGGTTGTAGGTTTCATGTGTGGCAGATTTTTGTTCTTTCAATACAACAAATGTTAAAATGCTCACATCTCAACCTGTATTTTTTGCCTAGTAAAAGGACAAAGAAAGTCCACAGCTCAGGTTACTGCTTATGAAATAAAGGTGCAACTTAACCATGCACCTGTTTCAGAATCACTGTGAACATTTTGTTCACTATCTGTATAATCTTAATAAAATGTATTTATTCAGTATTTTTCTAAAATATATGCCAGACATCCTGAAGTCCTGAGTGTTTTATTTTTTAGGTTGCTTTCTGGCTGATCATATTGAGACCCATAATTTCTGTTCCATGGCCATACTGCCTATGTCTCCTCTAGCAAATAGGGAGTACCACTAGGAGCAGATTTGCAGGGTGAAACACTCAGTGTTTGAGCCCTGCTGTCCACACCATGCTTTTCCAAAGCTGTTGGATGTCCAAAGTGGTCTAGCCTGGTTTTGTGGAATGAAATAAATGTAGTGTCTTTAAATAAATGTAGTGTGTGTGCTCTGAGGCTGTGCAAAGGGAGCCAAGTGGGGGGAAGGTGGGAGCTTTGGGAGATTCACTTCAGTGGGATGCTTCTGATCAAAACTAAAATGCAATACTCAGTTGTACATTACCTGTTTCCTGGCTTGTTTAGTTTTGATCTTTCCGGGTGGGGTAGGAGAACAATAAGTATATGTCTAAAAACAATAGTGAAAGCCTTTAAACAGAAGTTTGGTTGGAACTAATGCCAAGTGACTCCAGCTCTGTTGCTTTGCATACTGATAATATGTAAGCCTTTGCCTATCAGATTAGAAGAAAAGTTGGCAACGTGTCATCTAAGAGAAAATAAAATGGCCTTCCTATTGTTCCAGGGTGTTTTCTGGGGGCAGTTTTGGTTCAGAACTCAGTCTGCTTACTGTGATTTATATTGGAAATCTTTAATTGCTGTATATTTTTTCTCATGTCATTGTGGGAAATAAAACCTAATAATGCAACCATACAATAAATTTAGTGCTTATATTTTTAAAGATGACCATTTTATTGCTGTCTTAAAACAACTCTACTACCTGTGAAGAAGTCTCATTCAGTTATTTAAGACATTTGTCATTCTCTGCTTTTAGAGAAAATGCTGTTCTGTACCAAAACTGCTCCCTGGTTGATAGTGTATCATTCAACAATTACACCTAAGGAAGTTCTAAAACTTTTTAGCTAGATGAATCTACTGGATGAATTGGAGATGTTTTAAAATATTATCTTGCTAAAATTACACCCTAGAATGTTCTTTGCAAAAAATTTATCCCTGCTTCTGACACATATTTAGCTTGATAGTAGATGCTACTTACTTTAACCCCAAACAAGACTATAGATACGTTTTGCTTTTCAGTTTTAAAATTTGCAGGTATTCAGCCCATGACTTAGTATTATTCACACTGCCACTAGAAGAAGGAAGGAGAAAAATCTTGAATTCATATACTTTGGTTGTGTTTTTTTTAAAATACAACTCCATTTTTTTCTTCAAGGCATTGAAACGCAAGGATAATTTTTCAGCAACTCTTTTCTAAAACCAAACAAATAAAAACCCACCCCACAAACATGAAAAAACATACCATATGTATTCAACAATGGAGACTAATTGCACAAGAACTAGATGTTCTCAACTTTTGCTTAAGTCAGTAGAAGTTTATATGGTGTAAAGCATCTGGAGAATCTCATAAAGGCAGAAGAACTGTTCTAAAGGCAGCAACTGCTTTGGAAATCCTCAAGTATAAAAATTTTCTCTTTTTATATGTCAAAATATCAAAATTCTCTTCTGCAGAGGACTAAAATCTTGGATTTAAATGATATCTGTAGAAAATAGGGAGTGTATTGCTAACTATTGCTTTTCCCCAAGTACAAAAGGTTTTATGATCAGTGTCTCGTGAAGTCTTGGGTACCTAGACATCAGTGCAGTGAAATGGGTGGGATGGGGACAGGGAGAAGCATTTGCTCACAGTGTGTTCAGCTGAGAGCATTTAAGGAGCCTGTAAACCCTGATGGGACTTTCACCCCCTGCTATCTAACATGCTGTACAGAGTGTTTTGCCAGCATGTTAAATGTTAAATCATAACCTGTTCCTTCCTGCCCTGTGAAATTGCTTCACTTTGGTTAATAAATTTCTGCTGGGGAAAAAAACAATCCATTCTATGACAGTGGAAATGCAGAAGTAGCTTAGAAAGCATTTGATCATTTGTTAAGGTTGTTGTTTCATATTATTTGGCATAATATATTCCAGTGCCCTGGTGCTTGTCTTCCAGGGAGGGTGGGGGTTGTGGTGGCCCCCTCCTCCCCCTGGCTCTGCTAACATTGCCTGGTATGGCAAATGTGCTCCCTGTCACATGGCAGAGCGTGGCCGCACACTTGTGCATTCTCCTCATTGCAGGGCAGCTGGATCTGGCCCTGCCCCCCTCTCCCTATCCCTCTATTTGCCTTGGAGCAATTCATTTTGCAGTTATTGAATTTCTTTGGAGAGTTATTTTCATACAGCGAGCATCACAGCACCTCTGGATCTTGATAGCGTTTCTACATAAGGAGAAAGAAGCTTTGTGTTAGTAATTACCTAACATTGTCAGGAGCTGACTGCAGGCCTCTTTCTAGTGATAACAGAATAACCACATAATGTAGCTTTATAGCACATGATTAATAGAAAATAATTACACATCCTACAAAGGGATGCAATATTTCTTATAAATTGACTACAATGGTTTCCTGTAGATTAAAGGACTCTTCATTATTTTATCAGTCCTTCTGAAGTATAGTTGCTTGCCTATGTTAGCAGTGATATTAAGAGCTGAATGCAGTGAGGGATACCAGATGGTAAACCCAGTGGTACCTGAGATCTGAAACTGATGCTTGCAAAAGCACAGTGTTTCCCAACTTTTTTATTCATATAAAACCCCTAACTGTATTCATATCCTTCTGTATATTAATCCTTATTTTCCACAAATGTGGGTTTCAGAGTTTTATTCTACACATCTTAAGCAGCAGTGATAGACATATGGACCTCACAAAAGCAGTGTATTAATGAAATTATATTGCTGCAAAGAAGTTTATAATTTGTAACATTGATAGAAACAATACATCAATTTGGATTTTATGTGTGACTTCAAGAAAGGACTAGGGGGGCTGTTTATCTGCCTCACTAGCTGATCACTTTTTCATATTATTGAGGATAGGAAGGAGAGGTTAAGAGTTTAAAGAGAAATGTCTATTCTTCAATCAGTTTAAAAGGGAATGCTATCTAATTATTCTAAAACCAGATATTAAGGTTTTATGTTCTTGATAGCCAGGTATTTGCATTTTATTTTTGTTCAGACTCCTATAGACTGCAGATAGTTTAATTGGGCTTCATGTTGCTCTCGAGACCCATGCAAAGAATAGTAATGTAAAGTAAAGGCTTCTGTGTTGCAATATTGTCTGTATGGTATAATGGTTGCAGTGAATCCTTAAATTAGTTTACTAGTCTGTTACATCAACATTCATTTCATCTTCTCACTTAGCTTCATGCCAGAGCAGTAAGTGGTGTATTAGTAAGTAGCAAAACCCAGAAAGTTTTCAAAAGAGCAGCATGCTTTTAATTTTAATTTGAGCTATCTGAATTGTTTCTTTAAAAACAATTGTTTCTAAGTCCATGTAGTGTTGCTAAGTGGAACATTTTCAATGGATAATGTAATCCACAAGCTTTTTCTGTGCCATTTGTCATATGCAGTTTAATGACTGCTTAACTGAGCCACTTCCCTCATTTCATGTATTGTTTGTTTTTTTGGCTGATGTCTAGCAAAACTTGCTTAATCACTCTTGTCAGTCACTGTGCGAATTCCGTGTAGCAGCTTAAAATCTTTTGTTGCTTTCTCTTGGAGAGATTTATTGCTGAGATTCCAGTAGTATATGTGAGTCCTGCTCCTTTCAGCAATTTCCCACTTCAGTCTTGAAATCTAGTTTGTATATTTAAACAGTGTATTGTGAGATAAAGTATAGATTTTTAAACAGGCTGATCTGGAAGATTATAAACTTCAGTGTCAGGGTATTGTTTCGCCTTTAAGGATTTGGGGTGTAATGTGAAGCCTCATGGGAAAGGTTATTAACTTCTGTGGAGAGCAGTGTGTACTGAAGATCAGGTTCAGATACCTCTGGACTTTCAAGACCAAACCCATCCCCAGCAGTCTGCTTTGCAATGGAAGGGGGAAGAAGGTGGAATTATTTTTGCAGCTTTTTTGTTTGCATGTTCACATAATAAATGAAGGTTTTCCTGCTGTTTTTTAAGTGGATTTCCTTTAAATCACACTTACTGCAGTATTTCATGCATAGTAGGATAGAATCTTTTACTTTACCAATTCATTGTTAAGTGAAGGGAGAAAATGTTTAATTGAAGACTAATGTTCACCTTTCCACAATTAGAAAATACTAAACTGTGTTTGCTTGCACGCAAGCATTAAAAAAAAAAGGCAAAGAAAAAACAAAAAAGCCCACATGAAAGCAGGCCATCATAGTTAAGCACAGAGAGAGCTGAGTACACTAAGCACCTCATAGGACCCCAGAGAACTCTTGACCAGGCTAAATATGCCAGCAGAAAATCATTATAGCTCGGGCTAATGAAACACCATTAACCCTTAAGCTCCACTTGGCTATTTATAACCAAAAAACTTTACCTACAGTTCAAAATAGTAGCTTCATCTCAGTAGGACCAGTAGTTCAAAATTCTTCAAAGAGCCTTTTCCTCTTCTCATCAAAAGAGCAGTGTAGCAGGAAGCAGATGCTGCTTATCAGAGATATCTGTGTATTTTGTATTTTGCATATTTGTTCCAAAGTAATTTCTATCTTGCTAATCATTCAGTTTTGAGTATGGTCTCTGTTTTAATAATGCTTCATTTGTAATTCAACATATGTGTATGTGCAATTCCAGCTGTTACAATTTATTGAACCATTGTTAGGATTGATCTTAAAATATCTCATATCTCTTATATGACACAATATACAATAATTACATATCAGTATTACATTATTTTATTTTTACAATAATTATATACCACAATACCGCAATACTCTTACTTAGTACTGCTTTTGGAAGATATTATTTCTTTAAATGATTATAATTCATTTTGTTTCGTATTTATCTCACTAAGCCTAAGCATATTTGAAACAGAAGTACATTAGTCATCTGTCAGGAATATGAGATCTGCTGTAGAATTTCCTGCAAGCCTAAAGCAATAGTAGACTTTGTCCATAGAAAGATATTATGTATTAGATATATAGTGTTCCCTTCACATTTGAGTGAAGTAGTTTTTAAAATAAGTTGATGGTTTCTTAGAGTTTAGCTTGTGATACTAAAATAATCCCTGTTGATTGTTATATGTCAATGTTGTGCTATTAGATTTTAGTTACAAAGACAAGGTTTTTGTATTTTTGATGAACAGAGGATAAGGAGGTCAGCTATTTTTAGTAGGTGTTAGAGAAGCATGGCCATAATTAAGAAATTTTCTTGAGTATGCCTGGTCTTTTTAAAATTTATCTTCTGCCTTTGCCTAACTGCATGTGAATGCCTATAACAAAAAGATAAAATGTTTTAATTTTCAGTTGAAATGATTATAACTGTATATAAGGGAAAGCATCCATAAGGAGTTGCATACAAAACTCTATTGCATTTATATCAGACTAAAGGTTAATACTGCGTATTGTTTTCAATTAGGAGTACAATAGATTTGGCTGGTGGGTAGGAGAAATGAAGGGAACCATTGGCTTGGTGCCTAAAGCCTACATAATGGAGATGTATGATATTTGAGAGGCCTGGGTAAGTACATTTTAATCCAATCTTCTGTAATGGCTTATATGTTCCCTTGTTCTCTGTTTCATAAGTATGTCTTTCCTGGAACCTTTGTAGGAGTCCTGTTAACATAAAGATTATAGCAAAATATATTGAAGGTTCAATTAAAGTACTTTTTTTTTTTCCCCTGGGGTTCTACATGAAATATTAAACCACAGGGTACAAAAGATTATATATTTAATAACTGTGTTCCCTTTTCCAAATTTTTTAAAAAATAAAATTGATGTTGTTTATATTTAGTTTTGTTACTTTAGTAATACGTATATATCTGTCTGTGCAGAAAACTGTGGAAGGGGATGGATATTTGGACAGGGCTTGACATGCATGTTTGAGGTTTTTTGGCTAATGATGAACTTTCAACTTCCCTCTCCCTAATCAGGAGAAATCTGCACTTGAAATGAAGAGTGGTGTGCAGCTGCAGTTTACAGAGCCAGCCTCTGGAAGACAGTTCTGCTGTACATGTTTTGCGGTTTCAGCGAATGTAGTCAGATCATTGCCTCGTGTACATTAAACATTATAAACTGTAATTGATCATAACTTTATGGAAATGGTCTGCTTAGGCACTTTTTATAGAATTTTAATGCTAGGAAATTAATAGATGGTAATTAACATATGGGGCACAAGCAGCCATATAGTTCCTGTTGCTCTTTTTTGAACATGTCAGCAGCACTCTGTATAGCTGTAGGTTGGTGTTCTCTCAGGGAATTTTGCTATCTTTTCCTGTTCTGCAGATTCACAAAAATTATGCAGAACTTTGAGGGTAAACTCTTACTCAATTCATGCATTCATTAATCTTTTAATACTCACTGTTCATCGTGTGCAGTTTTATCAGAAAGTTGAGGGAAATTTATGTATATTTCAAGTCTTCAGGGTAGTCTGTTTCCAGATGTTTTTAAGTTATGCTTTTAGCTAATGATTAATTTTTCTATATTTAGTATAGTATTGTTAATTACTATTTTGTTGACACACAATGAAGATTTGATTATTTTGCTGATATAATAAATGGGCTTGTATGGTAGTACTGCTGTGGTACCATTCTGACTTGTCATGGTAATTCTGTTGAAATTTGTGAAAATATATTAAACCCTAAAATTTTTGCTAAGTCAATGCAAGATAAATTGCAGGTAAAAATATTTTTGTCCGTGGTAGTGTGAAATATTTTACCTGTACCTTACAGATAATTTTGCAGAGTCAAATCTGGATACCTTGCTGCTATGTGGAATTCTGATACAGGTTGTGCGACAGAGACCTTCATCTTCACCCTGTGTGGATTAGTAACAGTTACCTGCATTCTTGTGTCAAAGCCAGAACTTTGTGGCTAATCAAAAACATTGATTAAAACATAAAAAGGTACACTAAAATACTACTACTTGTGGACAAGTGGTTGGGCAAGTCAGAGTTAATCTTCTTTGGGAGATGTACTTTACCATTAGCATGGAAGATCAACTTTTTTGGGTCCTCCCAGACAGTTGATTTGTGAGACCCTTAATCTGCCAGCGAGGCAGGTCAGGCCAGCCTGTGAGCTGCTGAGCCTGTGCAGGTCCCCGTGTAGTTGCTTGTGCTGTTTATGCTTCAGGCAGACCCCGTGGACTCTGGGGGTTAAAAGGAAACGTCAGCCTGAACTCGGAATTTGGATCCTTTCAGTAAACTAAGATGTTGTGCTCTCTGTCAGCTAATGTATGGTACTTGCTGGTACACTGAATTCTAATAGGCGTCAAACGGGACCGAGTTTTGTTGTAATTTTTTAAAGAGATAGTCATTGGAATTGATTCTGTGTGTTATCAGCGAAGCATTAAAATGATAGATTATAGTCTTCAGATCTTTTACTACTTTAATTTGTCAAGCGTACTGGTGGATTGTGTACAGAATGTGAAGCGTTAATAGCGGGGCTGGAAACGCTCCTTCTCCCTTGTTAACATGGCAGCGCCATAAATCTGCCCACCGAAATGGCTTTTTATTAATTACAGAATTCCGAATCCCACCGCCACCACCACCACCATGTACTTTTTAGGGAATGAGCCCTCCCCCTGCTCCCGAGACGCGGTGCGTTCGCTCGGTGCGGGGCGCGGGCGCGGCGCGGGGCGGCCCCGGCGCGGTCCCTGCGCTGCGCGGCCGCGGCGCTGGGTGGCAGCAGATTTTCGTGGGACGGGCGGAGGCGGGTCCCGGTGCCGGTGCCGTCCCTGTCCCCTTCCCCCTTCCCCCTCCGCACTGTCCCGCGCCGCTTCTGCCGTTTTTCCAGGAGAGGGAGTCCTTACCCAAGCGATGAGGGGCAGAGGTGCCCGGCGCGGCTTCTCCTGGGTGGTGACAACCAGAGACATCAAGTGGCTTTTGTCTGTAATTCTCTTTTAGGGCTTCCCCCTTCTTCGTGCTTATTGCTAGGGGGGAGTAAATAAACTGCCTTAAATTCAAAACGTGAAAGGTGTCCCGAAACTCAGTGGTAATGTCTCAGAATAAACCAGTGATGCACCGCGGATGAAAGGTTTACTTTAAATCCGTGCGAATTCCATAACCTTTTTTGGATAAGAAAATCTCAGTTAATACAACTCAAACAAAACTCAGGTAGAATATGCTAATTGCTTAATTTTCTTTGTTCACTTAGCTTGTGCTTGCCTTTCTGTAAATGGTGAGAGAGCAGATTTTTAAAAAGTGATTGTAACTCTCACATTGTACAGCGTTTTACTTGATTATTTGCTGTGTTCTGGATTTGTATGGTACTGCCATTAGATCTTATAATAATGTTCTACTCTGCAAATTTTTAAGGTTCAAATAAAGTTTAATTGTTTGCAAACTGTTATGATGCTAATAATTCAACAGCCTGCTGTGTTACTAATGAAATTACTTTGTTATGATTAATTTGGAAAATAGTGTGTTGATTGTAGTAATTAAGCACAACAAGGTGAAGTAAATGATTCTAATGCCATCTGGCCTCCAGACTGAATGAAGAAATGAAATGGGGCTGTCATTTGAATTTATTCAGAGAAGTAAGGGTAATACAAATGCTTTTTATAGCAGAGGCACCCGGATATAATCATGCCACTCTCTAGTATCTTTTCATGTGCTTCTGTGTATGGATAACTGGTTCACATATTTTTGCAGCATCTCGTTAGGATCTACCTCTTTGTGCATACTGCCACTAATTACATGTTCTGATGGAGGTGCATGCACTGGTTCTTCTATCAGAAAGATGTATGGATAAGATTTAGAGAAGTGATATGGCTCAGCTTACCTTTTGCTCCCCTATTAAGGATAAAAACTTTCTGTGACTGGAATTAAGCTGAAAGTGAATGCTAATTAAGATCCCATTCTAAATTCAAAGCTAAATGCATAAACTTATTTCCTTTTTTTGGCTCTGCAGTCTGAGTATGACACAGTATTAGAAGGAACGTAAAGAATAACCCTTTAAAACCTGATCCAAAGACTGTTGAAACTGAGAAGCTATTGAATTCACTTGCTTTTGCATCAGGATCTCAAACAATAACTCAAAAACAGGCAATACAGTTTCAAAGTGCTTTTTTTTGCTGAATGTTCTTTGTCCTCTTTCTGAAGGAGATGCAATTATTTCCATAAGCTGAACCAAACAAAAGAACAGCTCTTATTTCTCTAAGCCAAATGATAGAAATCCATTTTTCTATCTCAGATAAAGCAAAATGAGGTTGTGGGTGTAAATTAGAATCCTGGCTTGATAAAGTTCAGTGGGATCTATAGGGAAGCTGTAAAATATTAATATGTGGTGAAAGTACCCAGGTAGATGACAGTTGGTTGCATGAGCCATTTGAAGCTTCTCTCATCTCTCACTCAAGTTGATGAAAAACTTGTTAGTATGTAACTGTGGGAATAAGCATATGCATGGAAACCTCATACACAACTTTACAGAGCATGAAGTACTGATAAACTCTATAAGACCTTCACCTACCAGGGTTTCTCTGAAGCTGATATTTCTCAGACAGAAGTCTGCTTAATTCTATCTTTATTTAGGAAATCTGACACTAAGCTCAGCAAGGAGTGCTCTGCCAAATCTGCATCTCTGTCTTAGAGTTAATTTCCTTCCCAACATCCATTGTCTTACTGTGAGGGACCAGCACCAATCAGCTTCACATTATGAACTTAAAATTGTGGATTCAAGCTGAGTGTAAGCACAGGATTTGGTACTTCTGGGATGCAATTGTGACTTGACTCATCTTTCCATCCTACAGGAAGAAGTAAAGGGGGCTTAGATGGTGGCAGGATGTGCAAGTGAAAGGAATTCAGCTTTTCTTATCCAACAGTGTTGTGCTAAGGAATATATATGTTTATTTTCTCTTTAATTGTAAAGCAGATCAGGCAGTGATAACCCATGAATTGTTATATCATAGCCTTTTACAGATTTGTTTAGGAGTAATTTTGTAATGGGATCTCTTTGTGCTCTCTGGAATTGTCATTAGTCCAAACTATCACACAGAGAAATTAATAGAAATGCAGTTGCTGGGTTCAAAGCAAAGTAGAGGAAAAACCTCTGCACCTGAAAGCTATGTCAACATAAGTCAAATTTAAAACTGAAACTGTCAGCTTCTACCCAGCTTTTTGGGAGGACAAGTCTTTTAATTAACAGGAAAAGCTTAAAAATCCAAGGTGTCATCTTGTAGCAATGTGTCAGAGAATAAAGTACAATAGTGCAGGCAGTCTGAGAAGAAGAGCTGCTGGTAGATGAAGAGGCAGATAGTTTCAAATGCCACTAAAAACCAATCTATCTCTATTAATTTTCTGCTCTAGCAAACTGATATGTTGGAGCTTTTATCCTAAAGTATCCTCACTGTCTCACAACCCATAGAGCAAACTTCCTTTCACCCTTTATTGTAAAGCAAGTGCTACTCCATAAAGAGATTTGTTGGCTAATGAGCATTTTACAGCAACACTTTAAAGTTTATGCTGTGAGATGAAAAAAAAAATCCACATTCAGTTACAGTGGGAGGATTTATGTTGGCAGAAGAGAATTACCAGTTTGGCCACTTCCAATCTGCTGTAATTGCTTCCATACTTGTAAATAGTGCTGTGGGATTTTTAATGGCCATGGCAATAAGGACTTTAGTTTTACACCTCATGCTACAAGATGAGTATGTACTACCCCAGAACTGACCCCTGTGCAGAACTGCCTGGGGTAAAGGACAAAAGTATTGCACAGGATCATTATCAATCTTTGAAAAGCCAGCAGCATGGATGTGTGCCTTGGCAGCCTCCCACCCAAGAGCTGACATGGCCCAGTACTGCTTTTTAATAGTCAAATCTAATAGGGTCAGCATGAGAAGAGCAGAGCACAGACAGTCTGACAGGCTGGGGCTACTCACTTTGTTCATTGGGGTCTTCAGCCTCTCAGACTCATTTCAGTGTGGAAGAGAAAAGATGAAATCTGTTAACAGTCACATGGCATCAGGAAACCATCTTCCTTTTCTGTTGCTCTCTTCCAAGAGGACTGCCATTCTTTACTTATATTTAAATTAAAAGCAGTCAGGCATGAATGCACATGTGTGTGTAGGAAGGAGTGGGTTTTATTATATCGTCACTTACAATCTTGTTTTGATGCTGCTTTCTCTCTTCTGGTGTTTACATTGACATGCTCATAATGGCCACGCTACCTTTACCACAGAAAAAAAGGTATTTCTGGCTTTAAAAAAAAACCCAACTATTTGCAGTTCTTGAAAGGCTCCATTCTATTAGCTCCTCTTTTGTTATTTTCCACCATTTTAGTGCATTGTGTCAGCAGTATCTTATCAAAATCTATGTCTTTTGTGACAGTAATTTTTGCTTGCATGTAAAATACTCCGGACTAATGTTTTGCAACTTCTTTCCTTATTTTCAAGCTGATTTTGGACTTAGTTTTATGGTATTAGACCTCAATGAAGGGGGAAGGAGTGAACAATCTGTACATCTAGAGTTCTGTTACTTGACTGAAAAATAGGCAATCCACATTAACAATTGTGAGAACTGCCTTGGAAGGTCTCTAAACTAACCAGCTTCCTTTCCATTCATTTGTTTCTGATTCTGAGATTCACACAGAATGCTTGACCACTTCCACACTGAGACTACCTATTCAGCTACTTGCTGTCCTCTGATAGCCACCCAAGGTCATTATTGACTTGTGACCAGAGTTGCCTCCCTCTAATGTGTTTGGTACTGCTTTAAAGGCAGAGCTCAGGAAACAAACATCTTGTCTTCTGAGCTTTGTAAATTTTCAGGTGAGTGAAAGTTCAAAATGCAGAGGCATCATCCAGAATAATATCTCTCACTAAGCATGTTTATGATTTGTATTTCTCTGAATACTCTGTCTTCAGTTTACTCCTGCATTCATTTACTTAAAAAAAATTGTGAAGAGGAGAACATGTATCATGAGATGCCTTCCTGAAACATCAGATATTGACAGAATTGGGTCAAATTAATTTTTCACGTGCAGATTATGTGAATGCTACTTGAGAGTGGGAACCTGAATCCATACAGTGGTGGTTTCTGTCAGGTTTTGGCGAGCAGAGGAGAACAAAGAGCTACATGTCTGGCCCTTAGCTGAAAGCTGAGCCTTACTCATCTATGTCTGATATTATCTTAGGTCCTTCAGCTGCCCTGTTGCTTCTGAGCATCTCTAATAAATTCAATGAGCTAGAAATTTATGCAGGTGTTTGTCCATCAGGTTTGGATCAGGGTTTTGAATTATAGCCTGATCTGACAGAATGGCATACAAAACCATGATGTGCTATGTTCCCATTTGTGGGTCCTCAGACTAGCTGATGATTCTAAGAAGCACACGTGGACCACAGAGGGATTTCATCATGCCTGTTTCATTAAATGCTAATGATGTGTTTCAGTGGAATTCTATTTTGCACATTCTGGCTTATGTAAAAGAGGCCTTCATGCAAAATACCCTTGCTTAGATGTCATAACATCTGAAACATGGGGATTATGTGTTAGAGTAATTCAGTCTAAAACTGACCAGGGTGACTCACACGGATCACAGAACAGTGTACAGAGCAGCTACTGAGGCCACATATATTTCATTTGGTAAACAGTGTTTGATTATGAATTAATTGTAATAATGCAGACAATTATTTCAATAACTTTGTCTAGTTAACAGTAACAGTAGACATACTGTTTGTTAACTGAAATTGCAGTAGCTATTCAGACTACATTCATCATAATATTTGGTAGTGTATGTCCTTCCCGTGTCTGTGGCTTTTGAGCATCCTGCTCATCCTGAGTGTTGTCATTTTTGCTGGTATTACAGAAAAAAAATTGAAATGCAGGCAGTTGTCAATGACACAAACATCTTCTGTCTTTTCCACTGTCTGCTTCTTGAAAACAGTCAGTTCTGCATGTATAGTCTGAAACAAGGGAATTTAGCCATTTGACGCCCCCCTTAACTCAGCAAAAGTTATGTAAGTAATTCTTAATTTGAGGGCACAGTATTAACTCCTCATTGGCAAGAGTAAGCACTAGTCACATAGTTCCCTTAGCATTATTGCACATGGTCCTGCAATTTCTCTACTTGTGAGATACAGGATTTAGAATCAAGTTATTAATACTGTGGAAAATTAAGTTTTGTAGTTCAAAGTATAGTGCTAACCATCAGTTAACCACTTGGATACAGGGTACCAATTTATCTATGAAGTGGTTCCTGATGTTCAAAATCACTCTGTACCCAGCACTTAACAAATACAGGGAGTATTATGAGCACAAAGCGAACGGCTTTGGTGATTTTGATCTCCAGAGAAGATCTCCTTTGGCATAAGATAGTTCTCATAAGCAGATGGAAGTATTTTACATCCTACTCATTTTGAACTCCCAGTTCACACCCTGATGATCTGTACACTCTGCGCTGAGGTCTGATTGATTATACCAGGATTAATTGGGTTTTACTCTTCTGAAAACGTTGCAGGTATGCCAGATGTGAGAAAAGTTGTGTTTGACCCTGTCTGTTTCATTGTCTGCTCCATTTCTCTACCAAATCGGAATTGTATAGGGGCAGGTACAATATATCAGGAATCTTTATTATAGACAGCTGTCAATGGCAGATTAATGCTTTGGCTGTGCCTCTTCTCTCAGCCAAGGAATAAGTCTATAATAGTGAGGATTTATCTTGTTATATGAGTATACTGACACAGAATTATAACATCTGTATATGGGCCACTGACAGTCCCTATGTCTCCTAGTATATTCTATTTTCTCTAGGCCAAATTTATTGCTCTCATAATTAAGTCCTATCTGGAGAACTTAATGGAGTTGCAGGTTCTGAAAGTAGCAGGAAATGCAGCTCCTTGCCAGGAGCTTGTGCAGTGTCTGCTCCAGTCTGCCCAGGGTGTAATTCCAGCCATTCCGAGTGAAGGGTGTGTGACAGAGGACATGGTTTTAGAAGAAACTCCAAATTGGTAATTTTTATGGTTTGTTCCATCTCATGCTAGGAATGCCTGAGTGGCCTTTTGTTCTCAGTAAGTCTCACAACCCTAGTTGCTAAATGGGATCACGTTAATCATGGATGACACCAAGAAATAACAGGTTTACATTGCTTCCAGGTAGAGGCAGATCAGGCACAAGGTGAAGCTTTCCAGTGGTGAGGGCAGTGAAGCATTGGGGTTGGTTGCCTGGGGAGTTTCTGTGATTTCCATTTCTGGAGGATTTGGAGAACCTGCAGGGAATGAACTCACCTGCTAGGAATGACTGAACCATGGCGATTCCTGCCTTGGGGTTGGGGCATGTACTAAATCACCTCCTAAGGTCTGTTCCAGGCCAGTTTTTTTGCAATTCTGTAAGTCAGCGGTGAGCTGACACTGTTCTGAAATGGCAGAATAAATACAAGCCCAGTCTTATTCTTTGCCTGGTGCACTAAAAATGCTGCTGCTCTGTGGGTTTACGTGTTCCTTATCCCTCTACAACTTCACAATCTCCAAGCAGAAACCAAGATCACTATTTTTTACCCAGCAAGATTATTAGTGCATAACCTCAGTAATTAATTTGGTTCACAATTAGTATATTTTTCAAAAGGTAAAGGATTCTTTAAAGTATTGTATGCCTCAAAGTGTATCTGTGACAGATCCTAACCAATTTTCAGTATATTACAGTGTTACATTGATTCTAATTGAAATGGAAAGCATTTAATTCACTGTTTTTTAAAGCAAAATAGCTACAATTTCAGATTGTAGCCATTTATTCACCTTACATAATTAATTTTCATTAACCAGTTGGGTGTCTTAGGAAATAGAGGAAAAGATAAAATAGCCTTCAGTTTTGTCTGTTGTCTCTTCTGAGAACAGAAAGGGATTTTTCCAGAGTTCACTCTGGTGAATAGAAACATTCTCATCCTTATAATAGGCTTTGGATCAGATCCATATGTAAGGATAGTCCCCCCTCCCCTTTTTTTTCCCATACTCTTGAATAGAATGTATGACATATATTTAATCCTGGCAGTATTCTTTATCTCTCTGAGAAGTCCTTTTAATTCTCTGTAAGAAAGTGTTCTGTGATGTGGCTACCTGATTTTATTGAAACGCACACGTCAGGAAAAAAAATTATTGCCTTCCCTGTCAAAACTGACAGTAATTACAAGGCCAAATATATTGCTGTGATTGACTTGTAAAACCAAATCTATAATATTTCAAGTTTGTGAGTTGGCTTGTGCAGCTCTCAGGAAATATAACCCAGTATTTTCTTTGCAAGCTGACATCTCTTTATCCGTTTCTTTTATCATCTTTGTTTTTATTTGTGAGAGCAGGGAGCATACAGCATTTATATGGAATGGACTGGATGGCATTTAATGAGTCGGCTTCTGGGGAAAAGTGGCTAAAGGAAAGCCGGGAAGGTTTAAGCAACAGTACCTTTTATGTGCTCCTCTTTATGCATAATCTTCCAGCAATAAATACTGCATATTGATTTCTTAATTGTAATGGAAACATACTTGGACAGGAGCAACATTATAGCCTATTTGCTGCCTTAATTTTTAAAGACATTTTAAATTTTAAAACGGATACTGCACTAAATGCAGGACAGTGCTCTTAACTTGATGTAGAAGCACTTGCTCGTCAAGGCTGTGTTGCTGGGAGCTTTTTCAATTTCAGCTGCCTTCCTTTCTCTTACCTTTGTAAAACCAGAAGAATCTGTAGTTTGTGTTTAGGCACACTTAGCATGTGTAAAATTCACTCCAGATCAGACAAATCATGTTAAACTGGTTCCCCAAATAGGTTTCTGCCTAAAAAATAAGTATTAAAGTTTCACTTGTTATTTTTGCCTATTAAAAAAAAAAATCAAACATGAAATAGTTTCCAGATTAATAATGAACATTTCTGAGGACTTGTAGTAAAAAGTGATCTTTCTTTGGCTGAAGGAAAAAAAAAAAGACACCTACACATCAAATAATGTATAAACCAAATGCTGAGTAAAGACTTCTTAAACGTGGACTAACACCACTGCCTGAAAAATAAAGTAAAAGGAGGAAAATATACCTTAAATATATCTTAAATATCATTTAGTCATTTAGCTGGAGTGCAAAAATAAATGCAAGTGTTAAAGTGATATATATTAAGAGCCACAAAGAGACACTTGGAAATGGCATCCACAATATTGTGTATTGTTTCGAATGTATAATACCAGATTATTTCGGAACAAAAAAGATGAAATTGCCGTTACAGGAGAAAGTATTCTCCATTTTACTTCGTCATTTCCAGTCTGCTGGGTGTTTGGATGGTATTGCTGTTGGGGTTTTAATTTTTCTTTTTTTCTTCATTTTTTCTTTTTTTTTTCTTTCAAAATTATTTTGTATTTTATTCTAAATCCAAACCAGTGAAGCAAAGCCTGGGAAGTAATAATTTCTTTGAATCTTAATACAGTCTGTCTTCTTAATGAGCCTACTGCACTGCCCTGAAAACAGCCCTTTACAAATAAACATGCTGGAAGTGATTTAGCCACAATGTCCAGACTGTGTAAACATCTAATTATTACAATAAAATTGTCAATAAATATACATTACTGCTCCCTTTTCAAACGTTAACCAACTTTCTCTTTGCTTGATAAAAAGGTATAAATTGTATTTTTATGTCTCGGCGGGTTTTGTTTTCATTACCCTGCTTGCTGCTCTCCAGACAAAAGAACACAGACTAATGTCTGAGTTATTCCTGGATGGTGAAAACTCCTACAGTTGTTTATTAACATAAGGTGCAATGTTTCCTTTCACAGCAAAATGAACTCCAAGCTTTCACAATCTGATGTTTAGTCACAGCATCTTCCCCCCCACCAAAAAAATGAAGCTATAAAATTTCTTATTGCACTGGCTGTAACTGGGATAGGCACACCATTGAAACGCACTTATTAGAGGGAGGAGAGGACAAAATGCTGCTTTAGGACTGAGAGAGAAGATAGGAAACCACAGTAATTTCCTCAAAAATATGAAGCTGTGCCTTTCAAATTATAGCATCGTGTTGACCATAAATGTGGCATCAGCTCCCCCCTGCCTCCCCCATACGTAGCCCCTTTTCACATTTCTTATATAACTGGAACATTAACATTAGAAAAGCAGAGCGATATTGAATCCTAATGAGGTCTGGCCTATATGCTCCGGCAGGAGAAGAATGAGGATAATTCATTTGTATGCTGCAAAGCATTCCCAACTCCATGAGCATCCCCGTGGCTTCGGCTTGTGGTGCTGATCATCTGTTCCTACTTTAGGGGGTTTCATTGCTCTGAGCAGCATCTGAGCTGGGGAAAAAATAGTTAACCGCTTTACTGCTAGCTTTTGTTATATAATGACAATTTAATACGGTGGCTATTTTTTTGTTAACCTGCTTTAAAAAGGTCTTTCAAATGGTTAAATTAATCTTCTGATTAGCTGTGCCTGCCAGGTAAAATATAAGGAGGAAAATGATGTGGAACACAGCAGTGTAAAATGCGTTAGCCAGTCTTGGTAAACATGTCTATTTTAAATAATCAATGTAATGACAGGCAGCCATTTGCTCCGAAAATATTTTTTTTAAAATACTTTTTATTCTATTTTACTGCCTGTGATCACACTGCTTTTTTTATCCCCTTTTTTTTTTTAAACACTGAAGATACTCAGCTGAGCGACATGTTATTTAAAAAAAGAAAGCAGAAATGTTTACCAAAATCAAGGTATAAAAGATCCGTGCAAATTGCCATGTAAAATGATCTGCACAAAAAGGCATCGGGGAAGAGAGGGAAGGCTGTGCCAAACAGATGGCACACCCTGCTGTGTTTTTGATTGAAAAAGAAAGGTAACATTTGCAGCCACGTCAAAGAGACAGTGATCAGCTAAACAAATTGGTCTCCGAAGTGCAGCATTGCTGGAGCAAACCCTGCTGCAGGGTATGAGCGAGGTTGTATTTCACAGTAATGCCGTGTGCGTGTCGCGGCTCTCCGAAGTGAAGGGAGATGTCCCCCTTTCATCTCTCCAAGGCGAGCAAAAGCCTTTGTTGAGATACACT
Organism: Molothrus ater; assembly: GCF_012460135.2. Classification (NCBI taxonomy): domain Eukaryota; kingdom Metazoa; phylum Chordata; class Aves; order Passeriformes; family Icteridae; genus Molothrus; species Molothrus ater. The sequence goes on along the minus strand of NC_050478.2, from coordinate 33,952,581 downwards.
GCAATGCACTCTGCAAAAGCGGCACAGAAACCCAGACAATGAGCGTGGGGTGTTTTTTCCTCCTTTTTATTTTTTTTTCCCTCTTGGTCATCTCCAAATCATATTCAGGGACAGCCCAGCAGGTTTTCCATTTCGTGTATCAGGTGTCCAGGTCTCACAGTGAATTAAATTGTGGTGTGGTTTAAGAGAAATGGGAAGGCAATGCCAAATAATCTGCGCAAGGGTGCCATTGGAGGAGGAGGAGGAGGAGGCTGCAGCCAGAGAGGCTTGCGCCTGCACGCTGCCCGCAGTACAATCATCAA
>NC_050478.2:33859779-33949779 GCF_012460135.2 Molothrus ater | reverse complement strand
CCCTTTCCAGCCCGTGTGGAAATGGGAGCACACTGTGAAGCAGAGTACTAAAGGATGCTCTGTGTGGTGGTTGTGTGGTAGGTCCTGTCATCATGGAAATTCAGTGGACATTAACACAGCAAATAATTTCCTATATGGAAAAAGAGCTAAAGCTGGTTTAAGAGCAATAAAGAGAAAGTAACTTATTTTGTTGACCTGCACTGTTTATGAGTGTTAAGTGATACAATGGTATTCCTGCCTTGCTGCACAAAGGTCTTGGGTCTACTTCTGTACTTAAGTTCCCTAAATCTTGCACTGCTCCCTCCAATAACACCAAGCAGCAGCTCAGATCTAGCTTAGGGGTTTTGGGGACTGAGCCACAAACCCAGGGTAGCATTAGGAGTATTTGTGCTTCTTCTGCTTACTGGGATCAAATCTTGACCCATAAGAGAGGCAGCACAGGATTGGCGTGGTGGCTGCTCAAGGTGCTGTCACTAAACAGGGTCACCTGAGTGACTCACTCACTGGTGACACAGGCACTCCAGTGCTCTGATGAGCCAGACTAGCTGGCACCTTGGAGAGCAAGCCTGAATTTTGACTTACCCCTTGCAGGTGAAGTTTCAAAGGCAAACAGGCATTTCTGGAAAAATCAGTCACTGGCTCTGAAAAAGCCTTTTTCTTTCTTTCTGGTTTTTTGTTTTTTGTTTGTTTTTTTTTTTGTTTGTTTGTTTGTTTTTGTTTGGTTGGTTTTTTGGGGTTTTTTTGGTGTTTTTTTTTTTGTTGTTGTTTGTTTGGTTGGTTGGGTTTTTTTGTCCTTCAGGTGAAGAGATTAATTTTACAAAAAATTTGCTCTGACTTCTGCTGAATGTTCCAAAATTCCCTCAATGGCTCCAGAAGTGGCACTGCTGCAAACACCTGTTGTAGTAGGAGGTTTGTGTGACTCTCCCCACCTCAATTCATGACCTTTGAGGATGAAACTGTAAGGACTAGTGCTTTGGGAGAGGCGGAGGAAGAAATATAAAATGGGGTTTCCTATGCTGTCCTTGGGCTTCAGCAATGTTGCTGATAAGCCAACTGTTATTTTTTAATACTGGATGGCTGGAGACCAAGGAATTGTGATGACCTCCGTGATCTGGTGTGGTTTGTGGCTGCAAGGTCTGTGGGATGGTGGCAGCCTGCCAGCTCCCTGTACATAATTTGCAGGTTGCTGTTTCTGACCAGTGTTTGTTATTGTAAGAGAGTGACACTGCCTATAACTCATCCCTAAGTCTCCCCTGGTGGGTGTTGAGCGAGCAGTGGGTACATGCTCGTGCCCACAGCGGTGTCCCCATGGGCATGTGCCCACCTCCACAACCTGCACAGGGCCTGTCACCGCCCTGGCCTCACCTCGGTGTGATTGAGGATAATTAGGTTTCAGCTGCCTCCTGATGCAGAAATACACAGCACCAGAGCACGGCCAGCTCTGCCTCCGCAGCGGTGCCTCCCAAAGGCTATAGATTCCGCACTTGTACGTTTTTAAAAGGTCATGGCAATAACTCCGCCTGAATCGTGCTAAGTGAAAATAGTTTGCAGAGGTAATATGGCTCCTGCTCGCTTCCAGAGTAAACAAAAGCCAGGCTTTTTTATTATTGGTTTTAGCATATTTTAATTACATCTATTTACCTCGCTCTCACATCATATCAATGGATTCTTTGTGAAGTTGTATGGCAAGTGACCTTCAACATTATATGACTCTGGGTTCTGTGCAGAGATATTTTATTTTTCTATTATGTAAGATGTGCTGGAAGCGCTTATCATAATATGGTGCTCACATTAAAAATTAAAAGCATAAGATTAAAAATTAACTTTTTCCCTTAGTCCTATCATATATCTGTCCATTTTAATAAGACAAACATATCTACAGCTCTATGACTATGGTAGTAAATGTGCTTACTTTTTGCAAAATATCATTGTAGTTGCACAAACAGCCTTCCCTGGCTTGACTGGGAACAGATTGTACCCAACAATTCGTTTGACTAACAGGCTATATAATGCAATGAGTTAACTTATTAGAATACATGGCTACTGCAGGCCTAGTGCCCTAGAAAGATGATAGAAAGCTATGGATGCTATGGCATAAATTATTTCAATAGCTGTGCTCCAATTAGTGGCTTTGTACACTGTCTGGTTTACAGGACTTAAAACCAGGGCTAAACTCAGAGGAGAAAGAGAAGGTAAGATTTTGTGCACAGAGCTTTCCTATCTTCTTATAGTGTTTTTTATTCCTATACTTCCTTTGATTTAAATTATTTTACTCTGTCACTCATATGTACATCAAGACAGTCTTAGGTTTTCTACCAGCGCAGCTTTATGCCTCCACATGGATCCACTGAAGGATAGAGCTGAATGTTTGCACCCGACAGCATGGGTTTTGCAGGGAGATGTCCTCTGTATGAGAGTAAACGGCAAAAGATTTTCCCCCAAATCATCTTTAGCATTAATGGTAAGTGGCATATGCAGAGATGGAAGCTTAAATGTACTATGTTCCCATGTGCATCTATTCAGTCCCACTACAGTTGCCATAATTCACTCAACAATTGATTGTTAATTTACTTTAATACACATGTCTGGACCTGATAAATAGTGAGAAAGTAAGTATGTGATAGGCTATCCAACCTTCTTCATATAGATGAAGAAATACTACAGAGTATACTCCCTGAACACAGTGCTGTATTCTGTTTTTCAATTCATAGTGTTGTAAATTTGTCAGCCTAATGGGACATTTGGTAAGATGTTTTCCTTTTAAAGTGCTTAATGGAAGTAGGTACTACATTGATCCAAAATCTAGTCTAACATTTCATATAGTGGGATCTGGAATTGTGTCATTAGCTGCATAGGAGTTAAGTAGTCTTTAGTTCTTCTCTTTATTTTAGACTGAATTTTGCCAACCTGATACTCAACCTGTTTATATGTGGATGAAATCAGTATGCAGTCTGGCCACCAAATTCCAAGGTCACATTGTACTTTCATAAAGTGTAAACACAAGTGGATGTGGAAAGTAGGCAGAACACACAGCCAAACTTTTATCTTCTTTCTCTCTTTCCCCAAAGTGGAAGGACTGTGGCAGTGGGGATGAAATAGCTGCACTAGGATAGACCCAATGGCTCTCAGGCCAGTAACATGTTTTTTGACAAGTGAGACATTGACAGAATGAGATCCATGCAGATATCTGGTGATTATTCCCTAAAATATTCCCTGGCAGTCACTAATTTTCAGGTCAAGTGCTTCTTAAGCAGAAGTGATGACTCTATATTTAGCACCACTGATGGATTTTTCTTCCCTGAAAGGATAAAGTGAACTCAGTTACTCAGTATGATGGGTGGGAAACTTTGGAAACAGTTCACAGTGTGAACGTTGATGATCAATCTTATGAGCTCTTGAATGGTGGAGGTTTGAGTCAAACAAGGCTGATACTAGGTTGGTTTGGCCACCAGTCAGAAAAATTTGTGTTTAAAGGCCAAGAGCCAGATGGGTAACAAAATGCCCAGTCAATAAAAACCCTTCTCTGAAAGAAATGTGGAAATGGTGAGGTGCATTTTTCAGACTTTGAAATATGTCTTTTCTGAATTGAATTGTGATGTGACGAACATCTGCCTTGCACATAAACCTGGTTATGACACCAGGTTGGCATTTTTGCTACTGCTTAAATAAGGGTTAGCCCTGATTTCTCCAGCCTCACAGTGCTGTTTAGGAAAGGTACCATTTTCCCTAGAACTGTTTAAAGCAGTGAAACTGAAATACTCTGGGAGGTGCTGAGTCGGGGGACAATTGCACAAGATGAAGACTTGTAAAATCAGTAAACTTAGGACTTTGCAAGGCACCCATAAAAACACGCTCCACAGAAATAAACTCCTTGAGAGTGCAAAGAGTCACAGGAGCCCCTCTGAGCCATTAAATGCTTTTAAAAATCTTTTTGCTACCCCATGTGATCATGTCCCACCTACAAGTCCAGGATGGACAATGTAGAGCTCAGACAATGCACCTCCAGCCCTGAACACATATTGATTTGTGCTGCTGCAGCTCAGTGCTTATAGCCCAGGCGTTTCCCTGCCCCTTTATGTTACATCCAGGTACTAGGTTTCCTCTGAGAAGAATTGCATTTATTCCAACAAAAGCTATCAATCTGTGACATTGTTTATAATAGGGAGAAAAAGTCAACATCAGAAATCTTTCCTGTACCATATATTACCTTTGAGATTTATCAAAGCTTGGATTTCTCTGAGGGTTGACAGTAAGATGACAGAATAAGCTGGTTTTTTTTTTGGGGGGGGGAGGGGTTATTTTGTTTGTTTGTTTTTATTTTTCTTGTTGTTTGTTTATTGGTTCCATGTGTATGGAAAGACTCTGTAAATAATAATCACCAATGCAGGCCAGTACAATAATTAAAGACACTTATCCTGCTTGCTATAACCATCTTTTGAAGTGGTGTTTTCCTCCCTGATTAATACAGGGGCACTGGTGCTGCTGGAAGAAAGAAGTCAGAAGTTTAGAGCATGTTGGTTGTGTACTTAGTGAACTTCTGCTGCAGGGAAACGTCAAGGTCAGAACATGATTGAAGAACCTTCTTCCTCTCTTGAAGTCGCTGTTCCTGTATGATATTGTTTTCCACTGTAGAAGGTTCTCTTAAAAATGAGGTTGAGATCCCTAAAGAAATTGCTTCAATCAGCAACAGTGCTTAATGACTGTTAATGGGAAGTGAAGATAGGATAGTAAGTGTTACTTTGATTAATAAGAGAACTGCAGAGAATTTAAATTGTGCCACTGATGGATTATTTTCTTCAAGCTTGATAAGCGCTTCTCATTTGTTCTTAAATTTGGTCAATACTGTTAAAGACAGCAAAATGAAGTATAATTAATTCTATTACTGCTACTCAGACCCAGAGTTACTGGGAGACAGATTGCAATGCAGACAACAATGTTAGGTAACACTTTTGACAGGTTTATCATATGAGGACCTGTCAGCCCTCAAAAGTAAAGAGCATTTTCTCCTCCTTGGGTAGAAACTGCCCAGCACCAGCTGCCTTTCTTAGCATGTGTCAGTCTATTTGACTTGGCTGCAGAAACATTTGCAGGAAAGAAAGCAGATGATTCTGAAGTATGCAAACAAAGCAAACAGCTTCAGCTACTCCCCCCCCTGATATATGGGGATAATGTTGTTGGATTTTGGGTATATTACTACAGGTTTGCAGTAGTAGCCTTTTCAAAAGTAGCTGGGATTTCTTGAGTCCAGTACTGCAGTATTAAGCCCTGTGAAAATTTAAGATATTAGAAGACTTTGGAGGGAAGGGTGGCATGAGTTTTTTCCACTCCAAGATAATATAACATTTTATTTGCAGATGCTGTGTCTTTTGAAATTAACCCCTCCATACACTATTAGGATCCAGTGACTGAGACATTATCCCAATACTATTTTCCCAAAGATACTTTTTGTTCCACAATCATGTGTGTTTCTTACTGGTCTTGAAATCCAGCATGTGTATACACTATGGATTCATATGGCTTGTTTAATAAATAATGACATTATAGCAGCACCTAAACACTACAGCTAGGCCCTAGTTATGTCAGAGATTGGCAAACATTGTAATCTTCCCTCAGAAAAGCTCTCTCACATGTCCTGAAGGGAAGCCTTCTTCCCTTGGAGCAGCGAGTCACGGAGATCTGCAGAGGTCTGTCTCCAGTCACGTGTGTTTGTGCATCTCAGCACAGTGGGATGTGATCCTACTGAGGCTGGAAAATGTTGATCATGGCTCTTTAATGAGAAGGTGGCATGGAATTTGTGCTGGTGTTCATTTACGTTATCATTATGCAGGAGACCTATTTGCATGATACAATAAGCAGGGAAAATATACTGAGAAAGGCAGTTTATTCAGAGACCTCTGTGTCACTTCTGAAATCAGATTTTAGCGAAAGGTGATCAGCAGCTCATCCATTCTGCCGTCGCAGAAGAAATCTGGGCTATGTGCAAAGGAATAGGGAAAATGTTCCCTGCTTTCATTAGCAGGAGCTGCAATTACTGCTTAATTTAACAGACTCTGCCTACTTCAAAGTCCATGCTTCTCCAATCCTGACTGCAGAAAGTCATTGTGTGAGTTATTTCAAATTAATTTGAAACCAGAGTGTGTTGGCTAATAGTATAGTTATAAAATCAGTGAAGGTCTAATTCTGTTATTAAAAATGTAAAGCTTATGTATTATGAATAAAGAGTTCATTCTCTTCCAAGGATATTCCATAAACATAATTTCTAAAAGTGTTGCAAACACAGAAAATGTATTTCAGGCATGAATTTAGGGGCAATGGCCTGTACTCTGGAGTAAAAAAAATACATTAAAAGCCTAGGGTGGAAGGTCATGTTTAAAACTTACAAGCAGAGAACAAAAACCAGTGACAATTCCTTTGCCTCTGAAAGCCCCTGTTTATAGCTCTGCTGACATTTTGTGCAGCAAAGGAAGCAACTGGAACATCTTTCATTCACTCGACTTGTTTGCAAATGCTTGAGGGTGGCTTATAGGGAATGTGGTGGCCTGACTGAATCATTCCTTCATTGATACTTTTTTTGCAGATAACCTGGCTAAACATTGACCCTAATTACCAGGCACCCTTTAATTCTACAGGGAAGAATGTCAAGGGTGTCATAATCCTGGCAAGAAAAGTGATGGCACCCAGCATATAAAAAATAGCCATGTCAGAGTACTGATGGTCTTTGTTCTTAAGGCAGCTGCAGAGTGGTGTGTGTGTACCCAGTACACACAATGCATTACACAGGTTTTAAGGAGAACACAATTAGTTCCAACCAGAAGCCCTGTGCATCATTCCTCTTTTTACAGAGGACCATTTGTCTAGATGGGCGAGCAAGTTTTTGAAAGATAACAGCGTCATATGGCATCATATATTGCCTCTAATGCACCAAAGAAACTTTAAATTTTGTGTATAATCTGTTGAGCTAACCAGTGATTTGAGGCCAAATAAACCTTTCTCCTTTCCAAATTTTTCTGTTATTCCATTTTAGTATCTGTCATCTTGATGCAAATCCCCACACATGCCTGTAACTGTGTGTATTTGGTTTTTCCCACTGTTCTGCTGTACAGCCCAATGGAAATTATGCTGGATAACTTGCTGCAGAGTTGATTCATGGTGGAAGAAAGGTAGGCCTTATATTGCCCTTTACAACAACTGTCCTCCAGAATTAAGGGAGGATATTTGAAGGATTGTGGTGCTGTTAATGTACTTTTCTGAAGGTACTTTAATAGTGTCTGGTTTGTCATAAGCTAAGCTAAGCCTTTGATAATGAAAGAGAGCCTCGCATGTAAGAGAGAGCCCTGATTAAGAGAGGAGTACAGTTTGTTAGAGTTATCTGGGTACTTGAATATCATATAAGTTTATTAAATCATATAAAATTTCAATTTACACCACAGTATTCTATGAAATGTGGAGCACACAAAGCTAATAAGTATGCCATTTTCTTTCATATATGGATTGTGTTGTTGATTGTGTTAAAGCTGCCATTTTCAGAAGCAAGATTATTTATGCTAGAATAGTAATTTCCTGTCTAACAGTTAAATTTTGTGGAAGTTAATTACAGATTGAAATAAAATGAATGTTGTATAAAAGCTAGTAAAATGCCAATATAGTGTTATATATTTTTGGGATGGAGAGGATATATGTGTGTCTTTATGTAGTACAGACATGTGTACTCATATTTGAGTCTCTGTTCATTGTGAAATTAGTTTTTTGGAAACGGAGTGACACTGTCCTGATCCCGTATGTCTAGGCTTTGTTCTGTTGCAGGGAGGTGAAGCTACTTGTTTTTAGGCCTTGTTTTCTATATCATCTCTCTAATTTGCATAATGGATTATAGTGGATTTCATAATGTTTGCAAAGTCAAGACGCAAAGTCAGTCCAAGTTCATTTTTCCCATTGGTATCAAATCTTAGTATTTGTACTTTTCTAAGTGTTCTCAGTTAAATGAGGTTGATGGTATCCCAGTTTATTTTCTGTTGTTTCACCCTACCTATTCTTTAGGAGATCATAAATTATTTCTTCTTAGCATATCAGAAAACACTCAGGACATGCCTGAAGCTTGTGCTACTGCAACTGTATTGCAAATTGCTCAATGGGCTATTTTTTGGGGGGGAGTTTGCATCCTGAGGAAGAAAATATCTTTATTTCTTTTTTGCCAGACGACCAATCTGAGTTTCAACTTTTCCTGTCTGCTCCCTCCTGGCTTCTATTGTCACTTCTATTGTATTTTACCATCATTCACAAGACTTGGCAAGAATAACCCAAGTACAGTGAGTGAGGTGAGTGGTACTGTCCTATGAATAGTTAAGAACTAGGAAAGGAGTAAAGCATCCTCTTTTGGGTAAAAATGAGTTAAAATAAACAGAGAGGGTGACAGTTCATGAAAGGCATGTTTGGAAATGCTGTTTTGAAATTGGGGAAAGTTGGAGTGGACTTGGATAGAGGAAGGGATTGTCAGCAGTCTTGGACATAATTTTCTTTATTTCAGTTGCTTTCAGTGGAGTTCTGGCATCTGTTGGGTTGGAGTTCTGGTCCGACATGAGATGACAGAGAAGAAAAAGCCATGAAGAAAATATGGTCAAAATTTTGAGAGGAGTTGGGTGGTTTTGCTGCCACACTGTATGAATTCAGCAGGTGGGAGAAACTACAGAGCAGCAGAAGTTTCTCTCCCCATCCTGTTGTCCCACGTGTGCAGCCCTCTCCTGCTGGTCCTTCCTTTTGCCCTGTTCTGGTACCACCATCACTTATTTGTAGGGAAACTGGGACTTTGTGTCAGAGCTCCTCAAGATTTTACAACCCCCTAAGTCCTGCAGACATCCAGAGTACAAATTATCACCGTGATCAGCAGGAAGCAAACTGAAGAGGGAACAGAAATCCCTCTGTTTGGATGCCTGCATAGTCACTCTTGTCTGGAGACATCATTTTCTTGCTGCTTTATTGCCAGTCCTGCCCTTAGCTGTGGGTCATCTTCACAGGCACACTGTAAGGCACTCAAATTTTGTAGTGCTTTTAAACTGATGAGGGTGCAGTGGAACAGCTTGAGATTCATCACAAAGGGCTTTAGCCAGTCATTTATGGCTTGTGCTTCATAAAGAATATCTCTTTTTGTGTAGCCTGACCACCATTTTGGAGCAGGCTTGAGAATGTTATCACAATTGGCTTGCTAGGTGAAAGGCTTTTCTATTTAGCTTTTAATAGAGCAAAAGTGACTCTAAATTTGTTAATATTCTTTAGGTTATATAGGACAAATTACAGATAAGTGAATAAGTAATGAAATTTGTAATGAGAATTTCTCAAGTATGAAATGTTGGCGCAAATTAATTGCGGGATTTTACAGCTATTATAGTTTATATCATAAATGCAAAAATGACTAGGGCTTTTTAATTACAGCAGGAACACACTAAATTTTTATGGAGTGCCATTTTGTTAAAGAGGTGCTTTAAGCATTAAGAGCAAATGCCATCCGTAACAGTGAGCCCAGATATCTGTGCCACATCAAATAAATATGTTATTGCTATGAAATTGTTCCTTAGATACTGTAACTGACACAAAGACTAATGAGAAGTCTCTTTGCACACCTTCAGTTTGCCATACCTTTTTCTGCTGGTCATTCTTTTTCTTAATTACTGTGTGTTTGCAAAGGGTCAGAGCAAATCCCTTGGAAAAATACAGGGCTTTTTAAGTTACCCTTCAAAGCAGCACTGTGAATAGCAAAATGTTGGTGTCTCAGTAGAAGTTAACATTATTGTGGAGGGGAGGAGGGAGGATGGCTGGATGCTAATTCTTATTAAATATTTGATGTGCAGAGAAATCTAATACAGTGGAAACTCAAAGAAATCTCATTACTTGGTGGAATACATTGCATACTAAGATAGAGATGACTCAGACTCAAAAACTAGCAGGCAGATTTAGTAAGGAAGCACATCTGAAGCAATGTCCTGCTGTTCTTTTCCATTTAAATAAGAAATCTACATATTGTCTGCTACCTTGCTTATCTAGACCATTTTCAGAGCCAAGAATATGTTTCTAAAATGTCATTGCATGCTGTATTCCTCCCTGGTGATGCTTTGAAGCTTTCCCCCTCCTCTTTTCACACTGCTGCTCTCACAGCTGGCTGGCTGGACAGCAGTAGGTGCCACACATATTCCTCTGCTTGCATGTAGCTCTGAGGGTCCCCCTGAGCCTCTCCTTCCCCAGCCAATAAATATGTTCCACTCTGAGGCTGATGGTTTTGCTTAAGCACGTGAGACTGCAAACTCACATCCTTTTTCAGTGCCTCTTCAAACACACACCGTGTCACAGACTGCTTCCCCAGTTAAGGTCTCTAATCCATCACTCACAATTCCTTAAGGGGATTAATTAATTTTAAAAATGGTTGTGTTTCTAGGTATGCTAAACGTCCTCCCTCAAGGACAAATGCTCATCTCTTCATTTGCACATCTCTCTTGATTTGTCTTATTGGAGTGGCCGGCACTATGCCTCGTATTACACGATCCCAAACCCATGCTTGGGAGGAATTGTAAATGAGCAGATCGTCAGAGAGCTCGCTCATAATTAGCTGGTACCCTTTTCCTGAAGGTGAGGCTCACTGCAGTGGACGTGGCATGCAAATGTGCTGCTGTCGCATTCAGGGTTGGGTAGGGGAGTTTGAGAAAACATGCTCTGACAAGGCACTGAGCTGGCATTAGGAGTGCTGCATTTCACCCTAAACTCTGGCACTGGCTGGACTAATGTGCCCTTTTTGACCTCACAACTCGTTTCATTATCTGCAGGTTTTTAATGTGATTTGATTTGTCATCCATGTCCCAAAACTGTGATAGAAGCACTTACAGAATGACTGGCTGTCACCGTGCTTCTGTCCCTGAGACACATGCAGAAGAAGTTCTCTCCCATGTCTGGATGGCCATAGTGCTTCCTCAGTGCTTGCTGGTTGCAGACTGGCAGCTCCTAGCTGCAGCTGGAAAACATTTCCTTTGCCAGATCAAGGCTTTGACCTGAGTTTTTACTCATTCTTCTGTCTTCTAGACTGAGAAATCTATCACCAAGAAAGTACAAATAAGTCTCACTTTTGCATTTGAATGCTTCAGCACCCCCAGTGGGGTGGGAATCTGAGATAAATTTATACACGTTTAACTTGGTGATAATAGGGCAAGAAAATCTAGCCTGGGAAAAAGAGGTGAACATCTATGTCCTACGCCCCACAGAGTTACAGGGATCTCTGTATGGTCGCTTTTGACAGAGAGGAGTATTCCTATGCCTCTTGGATTGCTAGCACATCCAATCACCCAGATGTTCATCAGTCTTCTGCTGGTGCTCTGGCCTGACCAGTTGCACAAGGGCTCCACAGCCAATATTTGTTTCAGCTGATCCTTGTCCTACTCCCCATTTCTGTGAATTATGCAGGAGCTACAGTCTCAGTTAACTCCCCCATCCTATTTCGACAATATGGATTGGGTAAATGCTGCCTGTCCCATTTCTCCTGCCTTATCAATCTCATTCCTGCATTCTTGTTTCAAGGCCTGGTCACAAACTCCCCAACTTGCTTGTTTTGTGCTTGTGAAAACAACTCAAGGTTGTTTAATTCTCACCCCTAAAGTTATTTTTCTGAAAGGTTTTATTCAGCAATATGTCATTGTTTCCCTAACTGAATTTCCTGTAGCCATTCCTCAACTTCTTTTCTTCTTCTGGGTTCCTTGATTGCAAAAAAACCCAAAACAAAACCAAACCAACCAACCAAGCAACCAACCAAGCAACCAAACTAAAACACACACACACACACAAAAATCCAAAACAAAACAAAAAAACCCAAACCAAACCAAACCAAACAAACAAAAAAAAAAAAAAAAAAAAAAAAAAAACCAAACCCCCCCCCCCAAAAAAAAAAACCAAACCAAAAAAACCCAAAAAACAACCAAAAAAACCCCCACAAAAACAACAAGAGAGAGAAAAAACAAAATCACATCAAGTGTTGATTATCTCCCAGTAGGGGTAGGGTGTAAAGAAGGGCTAGGGTGTAAGGAACAGCTGAAGTTTCTGGAGGGATGACCAGTGCCTCTGACTGAACGTGGTCTGGGCTGGCTGTACTGGGCAGCCAGGGAGGTTGTACCTGCTTCAAATAAATCCTATTTGAAGGACTTTTCTGCTCTTTTCTGCAGTGTGAGACATGTAATATGACAATACAATAAGATCCTGCAACAACAGGGTTAGGATTAATCTAGCTGAGTAAGAGAAAGAAGCTAAGCAATAGGAGTACAACTAAACAAAAGTCACACCAAGATTACATTTGTCTATGCACTTACCATTGCTGGAAAAATGTACCTCATCAGAGAGCTCCTGAAGGATCTTGCACCTCTCCATATGGGTACAAGAAAAAAATACATGTTCTTGCAAATGACATTAAAATAGGAAGAAGAGATATTTGCTGAAATGCTCTCTTTGTAAATGAAGGGGTTTATGTTTACACAAAAACCACTCTTGGAAAAAAGTAATTTTGCTAATGAGATATTGCCATATCTCATGGGGAGATTTTCATTGCTAAGGCACTGTTTCAGATCCAGCACAGAGCTACAATAAAATGCAATAGCAACTATCTCAAAGGAGTTAATGGCTGAGCTGGCTCTCCAGTAGCAGAGTCTGTGCAGCACACCCACCACAGAAGGTGACAAAGATGCACAGTGTCAAAATGACCAGTGGTGCTGCATGAGCAGCTCGTCATGAGAAGTGAGACCTCAGTGCTCACTCACAGAAATTAGGTGCTATTACTGAAAGTCCAGGGTGTTGTGCACATATCTCTGGTTTTGTATCTGAAGTAGCTACATGGACTTGCTGCTAATGAGGGAGCTAGCATGCCCCAGAGGCCTCTAATTGCCAATAGGTTTTCCTCAGGAGTTGTGGGATCACCCAGCTAGTTATAACAGACTAGATGGCCCCCCATGTGCCAGAGCCACCAGAGGTACAGCTCTGGGATGGCTCTGCTGACTTGCAGATGCGTTGTGATGAATGTGAGAGGTTTTTAGTACAGCTATCCCAGTCTCAAACTGACTTGGTTTCCTTGCTTTGGCTACCTGTACTAACACAAAGCCTTGAAACTTTAACCAGAGGTGTTTGATCAGACTGATCTCTTTCCCTGGCCAACCTTGGCTGGCCACATTAGAGAAGTTAAGGACCAAGCTGGTTTGGCCATTAAACCATTGAGCTCCTGGATAGGCTTCCAGTACACTGAGAAGTATAAAATATTAACATTTGTTCTACTGCTGCCTTGCTAAGCTGTTCTGTAGAGAACCCTCTCAACACAGCTGCTGGTGTCTTTCATAGGTACCAATTAAATTTTTATATGACGTTTTATAACCATAAATATACTCTACAGACTTGCACATAATTCCTCTGCTACTTTAACTGCTTTTCAAAGCCCTTTTCAGCAGCCTTATCTTTGTTTTGCTTGTGCTGATTAAAAGGCAAGATATATTTTTAATAGGGTAAGTAGTACCAGAGAGCACACTTCACATAAAAGAAAGAGAAATGCAGTCAAACCTTTGTTATCCAAGTTGAGTCAAAGACACTGAATTAATTCAGCTAACCGAGGTTTCAAATAATTAATGGGATTTTCAGGCTACTGAATACATCAGGGACTCTGAGTTTGTTCTGGGCAAACAAGATTTTTTAATGATGAAAACTCTGGTTGCAGGTAAGACAACAGCAAGTGAGAAAATCCTGTAAAAAACTTTAGAAGGCTAAAAATCAGAATTTGAAATTAAGGAATTCTCTGGAAGTGTTTCTGAGACTCAATGGGCCAAAACTAGCATGGAAGCAGTCAAAACAGAGCAGTGCCATCCATCTGGGCAGGCCTCATCCTGAATCTACCAGCATGACCGAATAGTTCCACAGAGATGCTGGTTTCTTGCAAAGACTGTTCCACTTTTTTCTTTCCTCTTTTTTTTTTCCCCTGTGCAGCTTATTCCTCTCCCTGGATTGTTTTTTCCCCACAAATAACCCTTAATTGTTTGTTTTCCCTGCAAAGAGTGAAGAGAGCCATATTGCACCATAAAAGTAATGTCATGTGGATTCCCATCTCATCAACTCTCCATGACTTCTGAGTCATGCCTGGGTAGTTTTCAAGTGCGACTACAAAATTAGAAGACATTTCACAGAAGTCCTGATGACTTTTTGGAAAGAGGGTGCATTTTTCCATATAATATGGGCACTCTATGATTAAGGGGTGTATGAGGGGATCTCCATTCATTGCTAGAGATCAGAGGAGATCTGGAGCTGGTAATGACTACCAAGGAGGACACAGACCTGATGCATTGTTTTGGAAAGGGTATAGGATCACCTTTTTCCAGTCTGTCAGTGTAGGGTGGTCACAACAGCTTACCAAGAGACCACAGTGGCCTGGGAAAGCAAAGATGGCTATGACAGTGGGAGCAGCTGATGTGTAGAGATGAACTGTATCAGGGTAAGGAAATCAGTGGTTCCAAAATGATGAAGTGGTCTTTAATTGTCCACATCTCAATGCCTAGGGGAGTACTGCCAGGGAAAGTAGAACAGACGGAAATGCTGCTGACATTATAATAATGTGCTGCATGTGAAACCACTGCAGAAATAGTTAAGCGATGCCTTTGCCAAGGCCACAGAGTGAAATGTTACTACACCATGGGGTGGATTAAAATATGCATTTTCTCCTAATTGAGCACAGCGGACTCAGCTGGAGGTCCTGTCAGGAGAAGAGGAATAATTTGTCACAGCAAGAAATGTATAACTTGACAGAGCATCTATTAGACAGTACAGTAAAAAATAAAGTAGGACTTTTGCAGCTTTTCTTTATGCTCCAATCTCTTTGGCATAGGCACCCACATGCTGTAAATGCATTTTGGCAATAGACCAACCTGGTTGTACCAGGCTCACTACACTCATGGCTGTCATATCATGACGACAAGAAGGTTAAAATCTTTCTGGTTAGATTGGGTGATGCTCAGAAGCCCGAACTTTATTTCTGGTCACTGTATTGCAGCACTTCACAGAATCCCACACCAAATCTAAGGGTCATCTCCCATAACTGTGTGCCACAGAAGCAACCTGTCACATCCATCCATGAGGCTGTGTGGCAGCTAAATCCAAGTAACTTCTATTCAGGCACATGCTCTTTATCTCCCTGAAAGGAAGAGCTCTGACTGACAGGGTAATTCATCATTTACCTGATGCACGAAGAAGTCGCCTGAAGGAGCAGAGCCACACACATTATTTTCACACTGGGGGAAGTGTATGCCCTGTGTGACATCCAATGCTTTTAAAAGTTTCTGTTACCCCAAAAAAGAATTTCTGGGTTCTCTAGGCAGATGTTATTTGGAATATTTGTCACACACTATAGCATGTTGTAGTGACACAATGGGCAGCCATTTCTAGCACAGGTGTACCAGTGGTAGGAGGAGCAAATGGACTGGGAAAACCCCAGTGGCACTGGGAGGTAGCAGTGGCAAGATCAAAGGACTGGTATAGGATTGCAAAGGACTGCCATGCATTGCATGAGTAGTGCAGATCACTGCTGCCCACATAATTTGCTTTTCAGTGAGATCACAGGTCTACTCTCAGCTCTGGGATACTGCCTGAATAATTCCTGCCCACCACATTAAGTGAGCCTGGTGCTCTTTAGTGCCTTCACCAACCCCAACCCCAGAGAGTTTAGCATGGAAAACTGACTCAGGCTTTACAGATCATCCCAGATCCTTCCCAGACAGACCAGGCATGCCATAGTGACAGAAGATGTTCTTAGATGGCGTTTGCCCTGGCTACAGCCAGGCATATTTTGATTCTTGCACTTGGCCATGGATTCTGAATTGCCAGGAGGAGTCTGAATGCACCCTGCATTCCACAGTGATAGAGGCAGCTGTTGAGCTTGGTGTGAAAAGTAGTTGAGGCCCAAAACTGTGCTTTAAAAAAAATTCTGTACTTATTCCAGCTGCATTCAGAAATCTGTGTCAAAGCTCTATGTCTCCTTGCTTTAGTCACTGTACAAACACAGTATAAACACCATCCCTGCCCCAAAACAATACAGGGGCTAATGGTCACTCTCAGTGTGTGTCATTTCTCCTGTCTGCACTTACAGAACAGTGCTGGGATTGTGTTCTGGGAAATTTGTGCTGTCTCTTCCTGTTTGCATATTTGTTCTGCAAAGGCCAGCTTTAAGTTCTTACTTTTCTTAAGCATCATAGAATTGTTTGGGTAGGAAGGGATATTAAAGATCATCTTGTTTCAACCTCCCTGCTGTGGGAAGGGATACCGCCCATTAAGACTAGGTTGCTTAAAATCCCATCTAAACTGAAGGAGGAAAGAGGACGTCGACAGGTTCTCTGGGCAACCTAATCCAGTGCTTTACCACCCTCACAGTAAAGAATTTCTTTCTAATATCTAATCTAAACCTACCCTCTTTCAGCTTAAAGCCATTACCCTTTGTCCTATCACTACATGCCTTTACTGGGATAATCAATATGGACATTTCTTCACCTTTCTTTACTTGTGTTTTGCTCCTCTCCCACTTCTGCCAAGCCTACTCTCTCCAAGGCCATCTAAGATTCACTATGGAAAATATATGATCCTATAGTCAAAATTAGTTTGGTATGCTCAGATTTGGTATGGTTTATGGTCCTGTTGACATCTGGGTAAGTAAATGCCCAGACTGAAGATGTGGAACGAAGCGCTTCCTCACATGCAATGCCATGCAAAGTAAAACAGATATGCTGAACTCCTTTGCAGTGACATGGGACAGGGTAGGCTCATAGACTGCACAGATCTTTCCAGCATAAGCCAGCTGCAGTCTGTCTTGGAAGGGGACATGCTGCTTTTTGCTGAGCAGATCTTGTAAAATTGAGTTACACTGAGATTGCTGGAATAGAGGGCCAGTGAAAAACACCCCAACAGCAATATTTGTCTTTGTTTGTCCATGCATTTATTTCTTTTGATGCGTATGTCCCAAGTGTTTCTTTGGCAGGATGTCCCACAGAGTCTTACACATCTGTACTTCTGTCTTGCACTTTTTGACATTAGGTAAGTTTTTCTTTGCTAATCAGCTCTTTCTTTTGGTGTCTTTTCTCATCCCTTTTTGTGGGGGAATATTTGTCCTCCTCCACAATGATTTTTCCCCCTTGCTGTATATAGCAAGGGTGGGATAGTGTTGGAAATTCATTGGAATCTTTTGTACCTTTGAGGTCAAATCCTTGCTACTTTCAGATTCTAGAGGTCTTAAGATTTTACCTTCTGTCTTGATGGATATTTTATGTTCACAATCATAGATCATGGGTCTAGGCCTGTTTCTGTCCTTCTGCTTATTTAAGATTGAATCAACTCATGGTCATTTAGACCAAACTTCTATGCTACAAGCAGCTAGCTTGAAGTTTTGGTGCTTATCAGAACTGTAGCTGATGTGATGTTGCTCTAGAGCCAGGGACTGCTTGCTGTAGAAATGTGTCCCTTTCATGCAAGGATAGTTTGTCCTACTGTATTTGGAAGCATTGCTTGCTGCAGGGTAAATTTGAAATTCTTCTAATGATGTGTTTCCTTAGTTTCTGGAAGCAAGATGCTGATCTCCAGCCATAAAAAAATCCAGCCATTAAAGGGAGTGGCAGACACTATTTTAATTCCCATAGATTGTCTTTTTCAGGCTTTCCAAAAGTGATTTTTGACTCAGCCTCTTTTCTGGGTCTTACTGAAGCAATCAATTCTTATTTCTTTTCAGTCTACTTCATCAGTTAATGAGCATTGCTACCTCAGTGCCTTTTACCTTTTCTTCTTTTTTAAATAATGCATATCTTTCAATGCCTGTGTTTGAGGCAAGATTACTATTCCAATGTGTTTCTATTGTTCTTGTAATATCCTTTTCTTTTGTTCTGCACCAGAGATTCTCATTCCTATATGTATCTGGTCTTAATGCACAGCATTTCTCTTGATTTTTTCTGTTTTAATCCAGTTTTAAATAGCAAATTTCATTAAATGTATCACACAAACATTTATTCTTCTCTTCAATATTATTCCCATATTCTCTTGCTGCCTATTCCTCTCCCCTTCCGTGTCCTATTACCCATTACAATAATCTCATTTATCTGATTTTCCTTTTTTTGCCTTGCATTAGAATCAGGCATGGAGACTGAATATCCCAACCCTCTCCCCTTTGTTTCATGTTTAAAGCTTTCATCAGTTATACAACTGCAATCCTAAGAGTTCTCCACAGGGAGTTCATTCCTGAGAGTAGTCCTCACACTGTGAACCCCTTTTTGGGGGCTCACACATCCCTGAACCTTGTTCATAGTACTGGCCCACAAGCTCATCCTACTTCTTGAGTCCTGCCTTTGCTCTTTGCCTGCTGAAAGACCCATGTATTTTCATTCATTTCTGCATTTTCGCCTGGAAGCCATCCCTGATCGCCTCTAATGTGACTGTGGCAGTGCCATGAAGAACAGCTGGTCAGTTGTCCTTCTTTCTAATCAGGATCTTGTCCAGCCCTACGGACACCCCTGCACACCCTTGTGACGGCTGCCAGCAGCCATTCTCTTGTCGAAATCTGATTTTGACCATGGTCTTCCGAATTTCTCCAGCCTGTTGGGGCTGCTCTCATAATTTTTCTCCTCCCTTTTTCCAGTAGAGCAATCCTGTGTCTCTTTGCTCTCTATTAACTGATCTTTTCCTCATTTTTTGATTCCTTGGTCTCACTTTCCATATGCACCATCACCTAATGATCTGCCTTTTGAGTATCTTGTTCAGGACTTATGTGGTGTCTGACATCTCTTGTTTTCATCTCTTGTTTAAACACCCACTTGAGATCCACCCACATCACAATATCCCAATCCCAACCTGCCAGAGTTTTGGAAAATCGATCTGTGGTCTCTTTCTCCTAACACAGACCAAAACTGCATCCCCTTTCCAGCAAGTAGGAGACATTTACGCACAGAACTGCAGCTATGAAGCCAAGGGCAAAACTGGGCTACTCAGCTGGGAATGCACTTCAGAGACGTGTTGGTGGATGGGCTGGTGGGGAGTTTCATACACTTTCCCTTTGCTGTGCTAATTGTTTTAGTGCTAGCAGGAATAAAAGTAGTAAAAGTTTATTTTAGACACTAAATCAAACAAATGTGTTATAGGCACAGATGAGGAATTAAAAAATCTAGTAATACATCTTGAAAATGTTTTAAAAAATATTCCACTTAGTGCCATTTCAGGGTATGAATTCTTTTATGGATTTATGTTGCCTTCTGTTATTAAGCACATTTGCTTGATTCTAAGAAGCCTGGTTTTGATTCCTCTGAGCCTATTATCTTTTGCCAGCATCACTACAGTGCACAGTAGAGGAGGGAGGTCTCATGTCCAAAACTTGAAGCTATTATTTTGGGTAGAAGTAGCAGTGAATCCTACTCCCATTTGTATATTTCTACAAAAATGAAACTAAACACAGAAGAAATACTGACAGAAGACATGCATGCAAGAGGACAGATCTACAAAAATAACTCCCCAAAACCAAACCAAACTCATCACTTGAAGTGACAAAATATTGACAATGTGGTAAATATTACATGCATCTTAAGAACCAACAAAATGTTTTGCAACTTTTTCCTTTCCCTATGTTTTTTCTTTCTAGTGTTTTTACTTTCTTCCCTCTTCTTTCCTCTTTCCTCTTACTCTCCACTTGCAACACTAAGCAGTTTGGTTGTTTGAGACTTGTTTTCTCTTATCTTTCTACTTGTGCATGTGTGTATTTCTAAATGGGTAGCTCTCCCTTTATGCCACACTTGAATTACATGAAGAAAAGAAGTTGTCCTACTTAAAAGAGCACAAAAGGATTTTGCAAGGGAAGTATTTGAAGAGGGATATGTCAAATTAAATAAAGACCATTGTTAAATGCTTTTTTCTCTGGTGTAGTTTCAGTTCTGAGGAGAATCTAAATTTAGACTCTGAGCAGTAGGTATGGTTTCATATTGTACAGAGTCCTACATCTGAAAGAAAGATTTGTGTTGAGGAACTGGCCTAAAGAGCTTTTAGAAAAATACTGAGTACTTTGTTTCTATTGTTCAAGGATATGTTTTCTGTTGTGTTTTGTCATGGTCCTGACCTTTAATTGATGGGAAAGGATACATCAAATGACACCTCTAAGTCAAGCAGCTTTTCCTGGTGCAGTCTGGTAGTGATTCCAAGCCAGCTGAAGTTCATATGCAATGGAAAGCTCTTTTTGCACAAGTGAGGACCAGCGTGGCCTGGTCTTGGTATAACTGCAGTAATTACATGGAAAATTTCCACCCTATTTCATCTGCTGTCTGTGTCCAGTGATCGTCTAAGACTGAGAACTCTGGAGGTTGATGCCTTTAAAGAGAGCAATTCATGGGATCTGTGATATTTTAGACAAGCTGTCTACTTATGCAGAAACCAGCATCTCTTGCTCAAAAGGCAAATAAAAAACCAGCAGAGAGCATCTAAGTGCTGGGCCCTGCACCCGGGTCACAACTACCCTGAGCAGTTACAGGCTGGGGGCACAGTGGCTGCAGAGGGGCCCGATGGAAAAGGGCCTGGGGGTGCGGGTTGACAGCAGCTGAACGTGTGCCCAAGTGCCAAGAAGGCCAGTGACATCCCAGCTTGTATCAGAAACAGTGTGGCCAGCAGGACTGTGGAGTCAAGGGCAGAGACAAAGTGCCTTGAATCCTTGTCCCCAGGGCTACTGTGCTTCATTTTTGTGGGCTGCCTGGGCAGCGAGGGGGCTGCGTGCTCAGGAGGGACCCATGAAGCTGTGTAGGAGGATGGATTCTCTTTCTGAGCTGTTCTTAGGGACAATCTACATATCATTAAAACTCCTGTGCCATCTGAATGCATAGCGGTACTTTATCAACTAAAACTTTATTTAATCAGTTGATTTAATTATGAGCTAGTTAATTGAAAAATTCATGGTACAAGTTCTGAAGGTCAAAATACTCAGAAGTTCAAAGAAGATTGGAGCATTTGTTTCACTCGAGCTGAGACATGCAGTGCTGAGTTACAGAAATCTGCTCTGATTCAAACTGGCAAACTGATCTTGGGACTAAACAACTGAATTACAAAACAAGAAGACAATTCACTTGCATTCATGAGGTGTGAATGTATCTACTGCCAGCTGTGGTTAGTCTGTGATTGATTTATCTGTGTGCTGTGGTTTCCAAAAGACTCAAGTAGTAACTACTCTTGCAGAAATGCCTTTAGCACTGTCCTGTCAACCCTTTTAGTCCTCTCAGGGACATGCCCAAGTCTGAGTGAAGTGCTGGATTGCTTGATTGGCGGACTGCTGTTCTCCCTGGATGGGAGAGACATGCTGAGTGCAACAAAAACTCAAGATTCCCACCTCTGGCTCACTGTGTTTCACTGCTGCAGGAAGGCTTTTTAAGAAGTTGCAGAGGCCAAGCGAAATATCTGGTTAATAATTTGGAAATAACTTGGATTTATGAACCACTAGGTATGGCAAACACTGGTTCCCCACCCCAACTAGCACAACAGAGGCAGGGACCACTAAGACCTTGCTTGAGATCCCTGTTTTGGACTGGAAGTCATGTATATATCTGCTGGATATTTACATCCCTATAAAATACTAAACAGCAAAAACTGTAGTCAAAAGTCAGTGAGTTTTGGGCAGCTAAGGGCATCTGAAAATCCCAAACCTTCAGTACAAGTCCTCTGTATGCTACTGTTTGTCCAAAATGTACAATCAGTGCAGGTTGAAATCAGCATCCCTGTGTTCACATCTTTTCAGGTTTTGTGTTTTCATCCCTTTGTTATCAAATTTTGCCATTCTTATCTAGCTCTCCAGAGCACTAGCCTGGGTTCATCTGGAAAAAAGTAGAATGGTAAAGAAAATAAGCAAAGGACAAAGCATATGAAAAACAAAGACAAAAAGCTTTCATACATATAGGTGAATACTTGTCTTTGAGGGATGCTGCCTGTAGGAAGAGTGAAATGAATAAATAATAACCATATAGTCATTTAATACTGTTAAAGACTGCCTAGGAGACTGTCTTTCTGAGACTGCACTTCAGAGACTTTCCCTTTATTGTTGTTTACTGGAAGACTCATTTTTTTCTCTTGTTGACCTGCACTTATAGCACACAAATCCCCCAGATGGTGAGCAGGAATGAGCCATTGCTAGGCTCTCACTGCTGAGAGATGTGCTGGGAAACCTGAGGGTCTGCAAGAGTGCTCTAAGGATGGGTTTCTAACCTGCTGCTGTGCCATTAGGAGTGTGAGCTATACCGCAGAGCAGCTCAGAGAGGTTTTCCTCTCCTTGGGTTTCCAGTTAGAAGCTGTCATGATGCTGGCACAAATCCAACAAGACTTGGTAGGAACATGGAAAACTTGCACCAAGGTCCACCTATTGCTTTTGGGGATACTTTTACCCCTATGTGCTCAAACTCTTTGCAGAACTCTCTGTTTCAAAATCATCCCTTCAGAGTTGTAAACATGAATCAGGCTGTTTTTAACATTACTTTTGGCGATTTATTAACAATCCCCACTCATTTTTTTCAGCATGGCTGTGCCAAACAATCAGCACAGTCCTGTCAGTAGTGTCCCAGCACCTAACCTGCTACAGCCCCAGGCCCTGTGACACAGAAGATACAGATTCCAAGCATGGCTCTTAATGTGGGTGTTGTGGGATCCCAGGAAAAATACATGAACTTCTTTTCTCCCTAATCCATCTAGAACCTCCCCTCAACGTCAAAGGATGCTGTATTGGGCAGGCACGGTCTGCAGTTTTGACAGATTGTTCTTACCTGCCATCCAACACTAAAAATGGGAACCTCTGGTCTCTGCTTTGTCATTTCTGAGAATTGGCCTAGTGAGGCAGCAGAAAGAAAAGAACAAAATAACAGTAACACAGTGAAATGACTTTCACATTTTGCTCAGGTTTCCTGTCTCTCATTATAGGCTTTTATGAGAAGTGCAAAGCACGTGAAAATTTAGAATGCATTATTTGAAACAATAGTGAGTCTAGGTAATAAGGTACTGCATGCCCAAAAGCAAGGAAAATAATTGTTTTTCAATCTAATGTTGTATTTATCACTCCTGGGATGAACATGCAGCTAATACATATTTCAAATATAAGTTCAAAATATTAATGTGCAACCAAGCAAAGGTTATTTCTCACTCTTCATCTATTTCTAGTGAGGTTATATTGTTGTTTCTCTGCATTGTGTTTTTGCATTATCTTAATAAATGATTAGTTGTGAGATATTATTTCCCTTTAAAACATATGACAGCAAAACAAGTTTTTAATAAAGTGCTTTGAAAAAGCAACAAACTGAAAAAACCCTGGACAATAGCTCAAATTGGTAATGAACTGAATATGCCTCTAATTATATTGAATTTACAAGTAATAGGATGAAGCAACATTAGAAATTACTTCTGACTGAAATTCAGTGCCTTAAGGCTGAGAAGGTTTCTCTCAAACTTCCAGAGACTGAATAAAATTGCTGTATCAGTATTTGTTTCAAATATCTGTCACTTCAAATCTCAAAATGAAGGACGGTGGGCTAAACCTTCCTGAAAACATATACTCCAATAAATGTGTGACAAAAACAAAGTGTTTTCTCAAGGCAAGATTTATTTTTGGACTTCAGTTTACCCAGTACATGCAACATTTGGTGTGAGTTGGTCTGGCTGTATACAGTAGCAGGCTCAGTGCACATTTAAAGCTGCATTTTTAAACTTGTATTCAGCGGTGTCAATCTAGATGAGGCTCATCATAGGACTCAATCTCTGTGTCCCATGTCAGCAATTTAGGACTCAATCTTAATCTTTGTATGAAGTCATTGTGTATCAAATGTGTAAATAATTAATGTGCTGTGTATGGAAGCACTATCAGATTAATTCCTTTAATAACAAAAATCCATAGATTATTAAATAGAGGTTGGTCAGCAAAGTGACCTTTTATCTTTTTTTTTTTTTTTCAGTGACCTTGAATTAAATCCAGCACTAGCCAGAATGACCATTAATCATTTTAATCAGATTGCTGAGTGAATTACCAAGTGAAGTCAGTTGAGTCATCTCAGTTTACTTTCTGCAGGGAAGAGGCACTGGGTTTGTATCACAAAACAACACAATAGGCCCATGATTGGTTTCTGCAGGTCAAGGCTGATAGGTTTTTGTGGAGCAGCTTGGACCTTGTCCTTCTGCAGTGCTCTTGAATCCACTGCAGATAAATAAAGGATTTTTTCTCCCAGCATGGGTAACCTCAGGTTTTGTGCCATAAATAGATTTTCAAATGTCTTACAGCTAAAAGTATGGGGAAAGGATTTGTTTGCAGGTTGAGCAGTGTAAACAAGACTGTCTCACAGTTTCCTCTGGAGTTTAAATATGTTTGTATACTTCAGAGAAGGAAAATACAGGTTTCACTCCTACCTCTGTGGCTGCTGCTACTCAGCTGCTACTAGCACACTGTGAATGAAAACACAACAGGAGAGAAAATATTAAAAGACATTTAAAAACTTGTCAGACCAGCTATTACGTTAAGTAACATTCACTATAACCTCAGCTTCATGGATCAGCTTTCCTGATGAGATCACAGCAGGTTAATGCAGGAGAGAGGCAGAACCAGAATCCAAGTCAGAAATGGAGAAGTCCATCATAACAAGGAACAGCAGAGAGTTTCTAACACAGTGAAGCTATGTTCATCAGATATATATCACTTCTTCCATGCTGAGGACAATATTTTGGCAGTACTACAGAGGATGAAAAGGATGATTTGTACAATTAATCACAGTCAGTATCTTGATTCTTGTGTGGTGTGAATGATGAAAAATTAAAAGTGTTTTCAGGATCTCTCTTTTTGGGACTACAGCTTATTGGTTCAAGCTAGAATGTGCCACTCCTGTGAAATCCAAGATCTCTTGTCAGAGAAAACTGTTGACTCAAAACAGAAAAATCCTAGCAGGAATAGCAAAACTGCTGCCCAAGAATCATGTATCTGTGGTAACATTTTTCACAAAACATAGGCAGGAAAGCAGTTCTCTTATCACTTCCAAAGTGCTTCCAAACTCTCTAAGAAAATATTACAGCATCTGTTTTATAGGCTTTATCTACAGCAGAAATGAACTGCCACCTTCCTGCTGACATCTCTCGCGCCTTCAAGGCTGCATTCCCCTTTCCCAACTCTTCCAGGTGACAAACCTTTGGGCTTGTGCAGTGGTGTGGTGATGCATCAGTCCTGTAAGAACAACACGTGTGGGGACTGGTTGATATGATTTATCCTCAGCTTACCAGGTTTCACCTATCTGAGCTGTCACCTCCTGTTTCACCACCAACACATCTGCATGTCAAGCATTTGTGTAGCGTTGGGCACCCACAACTGTAACCTGAACAGAAAAGGGGGTGCTATTGCACGAAGGACATGATGGTTGAGTGTGCTGCCTTGTCTAGGAAAGGACCCTGAGGAAACTTTATGAGACACACACTAGTAGAATCTCTCAAAAATGTTTTCTAACAACAGTCATAGGTATTTTTTACAGGAAGTGTTTATACTAATTGCAGTGTGGGGTTTTTTCCCATTTTTTAAGTACCTAACCCTCCCACAGGCCTATGAGTTTTCTTTCTCATTTCAAAATGAAAGATTTTAAGATAATTTCTCCTTATCTTCTGATGCTCATCCCATCTTAAAAGGATTTCATCTCACCATATCTTGTAAGAACAACTTTTTCTTGTTGCCTTTCTTTGCCATCCCGACTGTCACCTCAGCAACAGTGATAACTCACATCCTACACCTGTTACAAGCATCACCCAAACATACAAAGAGTGTTGTGAGGATTAAAGGATTCTGGCTGACACAAAATTATTTAAAAGCCACCTCAAATAGCCGTACACTACCTCTGTGTGGCCACAGGGCAATCTGTGGTAGGGCTGTTTCCCATCTCTGCTGAACTGGGCACAACAGAGACCCAAAATTCTGTAGCTATGTTCTGTCAGTGAAGGCACTTCCTTATCTTTTTTGAAGTCAAGATGAAATGGAAGTAGGACACACAAATCAGGCAAAAGACCTATCAGAGGAGAAGAATGGAGTGGAGTCACAAGTTTGACAAAAGCAGGGAGAAGCTGGATAAGTCAGCCTATAGCCCCACTCTGGGAAAGAAGATGCTCTCTCTGCTCATTGGGTAGCAATGGGTGAGCTTCAAAAGATGTACTGCTGGGGATGGGTACAGGGCTCCAGGCTCCTGCTCTTACAAGGGTCACTGGACCAAGGGCTTGAACTCCCTAAGAGTGTTCAGGGACCATGAGCGGTTTGCATTCCTGGAAACTCCATGGATTTGTTAGAGGTAAGTGATGGGACAGCGCTGACCTAGTCTGTCCCCAATCTTTTCCTCTTTATATGTAAACACAAAACGTCCAGGCACTGGCAGGCTGTTAATCACAAACCCAACTGCATCTGAACTGGGTGTGCAGATTCATGTTGCTACATCCATATAACACGGGTTTATAGTGCCTCTTTCTCTGTATGAGTGCCACATGCAGTGCAGTGTGACGTTAAGTGTGTTTAGTTATAATTCAGCATGGTGATGCAAGCCAAATTAGTAACCTGTTTTCTGGTAGCCATTTAATAACAGTCGCAGATGGCCCAAGGAAACCCCCACTTGTACCAAAGACAATTTAACATACGCAGATGTGTTCATCTACACAGAAACTTCAAAAGAGGCATTTTCATAAGTATGTTCTGCGTGTTGCCTTTCTACTAGCATTTGTTAGTGCTTCCTGCAATGCTTGGTTTAGTCAGGGTCTTGTCTTCATGGGCTGAATGAAGGGTCAGGCACAGTGAAGGGCTCTTCTTCTACTTCTTGCTAAAATCACTAGCCCAGATCAATTTTATATTTCCATATTCCTTTAACACAGAAATGTTCTTAGAAATGTTCTTAGAAAGCATCAGCTGGATCACCACACTGCCTTTTATAGACCAGGCTATTGCTTCATCATTTGCTATAAATTAGGAGACATTTCAAAAAGTGCATGCAAACCTAAACAATCATTTTGGTGCACTTTTCTCTGAGAGTATTGTTTTTAGCTAGATACATGATCTATATTTAAAATATATGAAATGAAGGTATACTTAATGTTCAAAGTGATATATTATAAAGATAGAAGGTGAACTCGTGATATATTACAAGCCTTTCATACCATGAAATAACTATTGCCTATTATTTTACTCCTGACATTTTTATTTTTAGGGGAATTTCAGTTGATTTGTATTGCTGACACCACTGATATGTTGTTTCCAGTGACCTTACATCCAAAATCAGTAGGGTGTGACATTTGATGGCCCAGATAAAAAACATTAATAGTAGAAGAGAGGGCTTATTTTCCTGCTCATAAATTAAGTTTAAATAACGCAGAATTTATTTTTAACTCTCCAGTACTTTTTACTGTCTACCTAATAAATGTATTCATTACTGGGAGCTTAACTCAGGTTTTCTTAGGGAAGCAGTTTACTAAGATCCTTTTGTACAGCCTTGGCTTTCTTGTTGAGGCAGTGTTTGGTACGAAGCACTGCTTTCCACACACAAAAGGAGATGGCTCCCACGCAGCAAATAAAAAGGTATATAGTGGCAGCAGCAACATTTGGTGTGATGAACAGTAACAGAGTCAGATTCAGAGAAGTTTGCAGCATCTTTGTAGAGGCTGATACATGTACTAAATTCATAATATAAATATTAGTGTAGCCTACCCTGTAGGCTTATCACATTTCTTCACAGTCTTGCCTGCACAAATCTCTGCAAATGCTCTCTTGATGAATTCTTCATGAATGCCTGTGAACAACACACCATTCTGGTGTATGTTTCTCCACTTTGAAAATATTCAAAGAGCATGATCTCCAGATGCAACTTGAAAAAGAGAGAGAAATTCACTGATCAGAACAGCTACTGTCAGTCCTTGGGACACAGACACCTCTATGTAAAGGAGAAGCATGGCTGATGCCTCAGCAAAAACTTTAAAAACCCTGGGAAAACACCCTTCTTGCTCCTCTCTGATCTGCAACATTTTTGAACATGACAAATTGTTATTGGATTGTTTTGAGAACTTTTATAACAGCAAGAGGAGAGTTATCACCATATATAGGCTCTTAAAAGACAAGATGGGTTTCTGCAGCACAGGGTTATACTTTGTGTTCCCTCCTGTCATTTTTTATTGCACAAGTCTGTTTAGGAAACCACTGCATCTCTTTCACTGTCTGTGGATGGTGATACAGCATCTGTTTGCATAGCTTAGTCCTGAAGGCAGTGACAACAAAAAAGACTCATGGAACTTTTTTCTCTTCAGAAAGTTCTTGTTGGAGTTTCTGATGCAATCCACTCACTGAAGAAAAAACCAAGCTCTCTGGCTTGCTCCTTTCCAAGAGAAGAAGGGACCAGATTACTTTGCCTGATTGAAGATGCTTTCTATTTTCTTTCTGTTGAACAAATGCCATCTGTAACTTCTGTGTGGGTGGAAAAGCACAGGACATTTTGGATATGAGCATGTGAATGAATCTTCCCCTGTGAAAAGTCTTATTACATTCAAATTTTATTTCATTACCCTAAATGGACTCAGGTCCAGCCTCACAGCCCTGGTGTGTAGGTGGAATTTGCCTCCCCCATTTTCCAGGCATGATTCTTGTTACAGCAAGACAAGGCAGCATCACTGCTAAAAATGACTGTTAGAAATTTTAACTTTGTCTTTTGGTTTCTCCATTTTTAAGATTAAATCAGTTCATATTTTCTTCTGCAGTCAACAGGATTATTTCTTGAGAGTTTTATTTTGGAGTTTTGGGGGTGGAATGATTTAAGCTGATTCCTGAGTAATATCTTGATTCCAAAATCAGAGTCTTAAATGAAAAGACCTGAAATGGCATGAGTTGGCAGTGCTCAAGCTCTATAAGAGCTATTTGAATGTAGAGATTTGTATGTCTTCTTTGACTGAAACTTTTTATACAAATTGGAACCTACTGATTTCATCAGCCTACAGTACTTGACTTGCTGAAGAGAACCAGGTCCCATGAATTCACATTTGGTCAGTACTTTTCAAAAAATTTCCTATACGAAATAATCAGTCAAAGAGTAATAAACCCACTGTTGTTTTCTTTTACAGTGAATTCTCCTAGGCTCATGCTGCTGCTGACCTGGTACAGGAGTCATGTATCAAATGGCTATGTGTGAGAAAAAGGAAGGAATTTCAGATCATCCTGTAGGCCTCTCCTGCAGAGAACTGAGGAAGTGGAAGTGGCCTTCAGCTGGTCCAAGTAGGGCATGGAGGCTTTTGTCTCCTCCACCTGGACATTCCTCACAACTTATTGCGCAACTAATGGTAGAGTGGGAGGATCCCAAGGCACATCTGTTCCCCTTGTCACCTCTTGTCAATGATTCATCCCCCCCCAAAGGGTATGTCTACTCTCCATGGGGCAGGGGGAAGATGTAAGGCCCCTATTCCTGATGCCATGGGTGTATGGGGCAAACTGCTAAAATAGCTTTTTGTCTTCCCCTCTGTCTAACCTCCAGAGTCAAGGGATTTCATGGACACCAACCTACCCTAAAGCTGGGAATTGTTCTTTATTTCTCCTTCACAGTCCCTTGCTGGAAGTGCATATGAGGTTTTAGAGGGCATTTGGATTGTTGGATACACATGGGGATTTCTGTGGAGCTAGTGGGAAAGGGATGCAACCAGCAGAGCAGCACTTCCATAAAGTGACAGACTGGTACAGGAGTCACTTTGAGACCACTCTGCTCCTAGTGAGATCTCCAGTCTGCCTCAAAAGAAGGAAGTCCATTATGGGAACAGAGATGCCCCAGCCATAGGGCATGACAGAACCCTCTTCCCTCTCTCCTCTCAGACACAGGGCAAAGCTGTCCTGCTATAGAGCTGATCCAGCCTTGGGACATGACCTGTGGCCTGAAGAAACCCGGGCCAGCCAAAGCTCCTAATGACAGCTGCTCTTCCTATTCTGGGATGCTTGTGTCTGCTACAAATGGAAATAGGGAGGTGAAGTAGAGGTCATGTAGGAAAATGGCATCACTGGCATTCCTTAAAAGATGTAGCCCAGGTCCTGTCTTGCTTTGAACAAGAGGTCTCAATGTATCACTCTCTCTTCAGCTGCTTTGGTGATCTTGGAAGGGTTTTCCTAGCAGTTGTACTTGTCAATTTTTCACAGTTCACATGAGTTTCTATGTCTGGAAGTCAATATGCCAACCACTAATATATAGCATGCTTTTACCGTGAATTCATGAAGTATCTCTGCAATTAAATTTCCCTGTTAATGACATGATTTATTAATGAAACAAGGTTCATCCTGAAGCTCTTGAAAATGAAAATAGAGTCGATTCCCCCTCACAGTGTCATAAAGCTCACATTAGATACAGATTTTGACTGACATTTTAAAAGGCTGCCAAGCCAAGGAACCTAGAGGGGAGAATCAGGATTTGCCCTTTTCCAGACACCTCACACAAAGCAATTAGAGAAGACAGGTCAACAGCAAGAATCCCTACCCCAAAGCAGAAAAAACCTGAACCCAATGCCAGATAAAGCAAAAAACCAGATAAGGAAAATCACAGGAGTCTTCTATTGTTTTGTATCCTCTCAGTTAGAAGCAATATAGTGCTGAGATGTAAAAGCTTTTGTGTGCAAGTTGAAAGTTTCTTGGAGAAGGCTAAAGAATAGCACTGCAGTATGTGCCACAGAAGCTGTGCCTGAGGCATGCAGTGTATAAAAAGCATTAGTATGGGGCTCAGATGATGGTCTGCTGGCCTTTTCCATTCATTTGTGGCAGGTGACCTCCAAAAAAGACCTTGGGATAAATAACAACTGAGCCAATCAAACAAAGTAACTGCTACCTCAGTCATACCTGTAAAGTTCACTTTATGTTAATGGACTCCATATGGTTGCAGAAGTTCTCTGCCTATTTGCTGTATAAGCTGTTGGTTTCATTTGTTGGACTTTGTTTCTATTTTTTTTTTCTCTAATAAAATGCTCTAAATATTTGCTGTTGGAGGAGAACAACGCTATGGGAGGCTCTGAAGTGATATTCATAAGAACTGTGAGCACTGACTAATTGATTAACCAAGAGTTCTTGAAGAGAATGATTTGATTAGGGTAATTTATAGAGATTGTATCTTTTGTCATCATTTGTCTTTGAAAACATAGAAGAAAACTGCTTCCAAGTGCATGTAGCCGCTGGCATGAGAGATGGTGTGTGCTACATCATCAGTTACAGCAGACTGCTCAATTTTGTACCTTTCCAGCAAGTCAAATATCCAATAACAACACACACACACGCACGCACACGCACGCTCCAGCTCTTTGCAGCCCAAACTTTTCCAACATGTGCTTAGAAAAATATTTGGGGTTGTTCACGGCTCTGCTCTCTGTAGCATAAACATTTATTTAAATGGGGCTGTCTTTTCAGTAATGAAGAATGAAGGAAAAACAATGGTCTGATTTTGACAAATTAACTTGTGATTTGGAGAGTCAGTGAAGCAGGGAAGAGACATTCCTAACTATACTAATTAAATGAGCTTGCAACATTTATTTTAATGCAATGGAACCAGCCATATGAAGATGAACATTTTAATTTATTTTGTGGTGACATTATGAAAAATTTCTCTGCTGCAGATTATCTACAAAAACAAATCTCATCAGCACCTAGGTTTGTGCATGAAATTTACATCTCTCACATAAGTTTGACCTTCCCCAGTGAAAACAAATGGAATGTGCTAAGTTAAAAAGTTTCTGCAAAGGTTGTCTTCCCATTGATGCGGTGGTTTATGTTCAAATTACCTCTGTGAAAAACACATCCATTTTTCATGGCACAGTGTAGATGAAAAATTCTGAATCCTTTCTAAGGGGAATGCAAATATAGCTCATTAGTTCAAAAACATTTTTCATGAACGACTGCTGAGTATTTTCAGGCAGATGAGAATGTGCAGTTTCAGCCAAGAATGAGCACCACATGTCCTACTAATTGTTTTTTAAACTTGTTGCTTCCCTCTATGGCATTCAATAAGTCTAGAAACTGTGAAGATTCCTGGAGAAAAGAAATTATAGCTATCCTCACTTACAGCATATACTGGGTCTTTTCAATATACTGTGCAGTATGAGAAAAAAAATAGGAGCATTAGCTTTCAGATATTGTTATATTCAGGCACATGACATTTCTCTCCTTGGAGTTTTTTCAGGTTTCAGTAATGAGTAGGAATATTATTTATGGGGTGCCATCAACAAAGAGAGTGTTGTCCTAAGGTTCATATCAGTGATGATGTTAGGGAGCTGCTGTCAGTAGGAGCTGCAGTTCATTGAGTTTTGGGGTTTTAACTAGGTTGAGCAGCAGTAACATATTTTCACTGTTTTAAATTACTCTAAAGAAGGTGCTTATGCCAGGATTTTCCTCTCTTCTGCAGGCCTTCCAAAGGTTTGCTATGAGATGGCCTTAAAAAGAAGATTTGAGCAACAAATCAGGCTGCCAGTCTTGAGCCTGAAAGCTGGAACATATAAAAACAAGGAAAAAAAAAAATGCTCTTTAGAAATTATTTGATTTCAGGGCCTGGTCACCTGTTGAATATCTCATGTTTCTGAGTGGTGATCCTCCATGTGCCATGTGCACCCACCAGCTCCTCCTCACCACTGTGGTGGAGGGTGACTCTCCATGGGCCATTCTGCAGCCAGGGCCATCTTAAGAGCTCAGACAGGTCTTTACCTGGGTCACCTGGGCTCAGGAGGTGAACTGCCCCTGTCAGCTCCAGTCACGTTAAAACAATCAGGGCATTCTTTGGCTGAGATTCTCTTCACATGGATAAATCCGCAGGCCTCAGTCTCAGCCACAGACAGTGCACACACCTCCTCTGTTTTCCAAAGTTCATGCTGCTTAACAGACCCTAGACATCTATCTTTTATCTTGGCCCTTTTTCTGTTGTCTTCAGAGTGTGAGATCAGCTTTTAAGACTAGTTATAAAGAGAATAAAGCCAATTGTCATGAACTAGGGCTTCCTACAGCTCATCTCTCCCCTTCTTTCTGCCTCTTGCATGGCATCCATGGACTCTTGGGATGTGCCTCCTGGCACATGGGACTCTTCCCCATCGAGGAATCCACAGGCCCTGGCAAACTGTGAATCATTTTGCCCACATGTAAGTTGCAACCACATCTGGACTGGGCTGTGGAGATCTGCCCATGCACAGAAAAGCTCGGAATGTTATGAGTGCAGTCTTTCACCCAGCTGAAAATGTGGAGGGTTGTTAGACAGGAAAGGGGTTATTACTGAAAACTGAATTGGAATTTAACTGTAACACTCATGTTAACGAAGTATGTGAGCCTTAATGACAGTCAAGTATGGAATCTTAAGCCAGCCAATGGTGAAAATCCTGTTGCCCAAGACCACAACCCTGCTTTTTCACCTGAAAAGCATTCCTGTGCTCCCTAAGTGTTTGCTAAACTCTTGCTCATAACTCTTTGTCCAAGATGAAAAACTGCCAGGTACTGAGAAACAACACAGTCCTGTGCATTGTTGATGCTCTGATGATAGATGTCATGCAAGCACTGTTTTCTTGACTCAGTGTATCAGTCCCTGCTTTGCTCTTTAGGTCTGCCTTTTTTGGTTACCAGCCTTAGAAAGGATTCTCCTATAATAATTTCAAGTGTCAAAGCTTCTTCACCAGAACAAAAATATCCTCCCAGGAAGGTCATCTCCAGGAGGAGACAAGGACTGCAGACTGTCAGGACTGCCACAGCACTGTAGCACTCAGTAACTCTGCCTCTAAAAATCACTGGGCAATAATTATACCCAGAGATAACCAAGCAACCACACTGTGCATTGACCCCAACAGAAGAGTTAGCTGAAGAAACAAACCTTCAAGATATTTAAAGCCACACAAAAAATGCCAGTGTATCATCTGACCGGGCAGAGAAAAGTAGCTTCTTCCTGTGTGATGGAATTGTTGGATTGAGGATATTTTGCTGGTCTTGAAATATGGAAGCATTTTATTATCACTGAGATGTACTCATCTCTCCTAAAAGAGTCAACAGCGAAGTTCCTACTCACAAAACTGAAGTTTCCAACCATGCTGACATTCAGCTAAAACCACCAAAGCACTGAAAAGGTCTTATAGTACCAAATTTATCCACAGAGGTACTTTCATGAAACTATGACTCCACAGCAGAAGATCTGTTCCATGTTTTCCAGCACGATGCTTACAAGTGATAAAAACTGCTGTCATTCTTCTCATGATGAAAGAAAAAGATGATGCATTTATACAAAAGCTGGCACATAGACCTTCAAAAAGGAACTTTTGTCAATTTGCTTTTGACTCCAAAGTAATGTACAAAAAGTCATTGCTCTTTCTGAGCTCATATATATCTTACATTTCTCTTGAGGAATCATTTCTCTTCATTCACCTTTTTACTCTCTTTAGGCAACCAGATTAATGTTCTGTGCCTGGACTGGGTGCTTTTCTGACGTTCAAGCTGTGAAGATAGCAGCTCATACAGTGGCAGGAATCCATCCAAGTGGGAAGTGGCTTTATTTCTCACCAGTCTTCCTGACTCCTCTAGAAACCACATTTCTACCCCTTATATTTGTCTCCTCTTCCCCTTTTCCTTCTCTGATTGTAATTATCCTTTAGCTAATAAGCATCCAATAATATTACTGTTGCTTTCTGCCATCTATAAAGAACAGCCAGGTGCTTTCATCCTGATAAATATTTATTTTAGACTGAAGCAAACAAGGAACAGCCCAGTGAAGCTTTCTGGTGAGAGATTAATCTATGTGTTCCTCTCCTGCAGGAGCTGCAGCCCACTGTTCCTGTGGAAGATGCTAACCAGTCACAAACTGGAAAACAGAATTTCCCCAGCCACCCTCCTTGGTGATCCCTGCAGGCACAGCTAGCAAATGGACACTGTGGCCAGGATGCCAGGGATTGTCAAGGACTTCCAGCAGCAGCCCACCCAGGGCCAAGCAGAAATTAGAAGAGTGTGAAGCTTCTATTCTCTGGTGGCAAATCTCTGAAAACCTCCACTTATAATTCTGGTGTTGCCAGTTCTAGCTTTTTTTTTTTGAACTTAGGTGACCAGGAGCAAGCTTCTGCTGAAGTTAAACTGGCTGTAAATCCCTATTCTGCTCCAGATGTCAAACTGAGACAGCACTAGCTTCATGGCTGGCTAATGGAAAGTGCTGTTCTGATCTTGGTGGGTGGCTTAGACATCCTTCTGGGCCTGGCTGCAGCTCCTGCCTTTTCACACTCCTGATGCTTTGACTTCTGCTAATTGTGGAATGGCTCTACTATCAGCCTGCAAGATTTTTTTTCCATGAGATGCTAGTCTTTGGATAGCAGGAATGCTACAAATGAAAGTTAACAGGCAGATATGATAATGAATGCTCCCCCTCTCTCTTTCTCTTTGTCTCTCTGTCCTTTAATGCAGAATGAGTTTGCAGGAGATTAATTTTATGTAAAGTTTTACATTTCATGTTGTGATCAGCATTTTTTTTCTCTTGGTTGGCTCTGAGAAAACATATATTCAAGTTTGGGAATTCATCATGTCTGATTAATGATGTGTATATAGAGCTTCCTGTATCATCTTCCTTCTTTTGGTCTTTTTTATTCAGTTGTTTGCTGT
Source organism: Molothrus ater (assembly GCF_012460135.2). NCBI lineage: Eukaryota > Metazoa > Chordata > Aves > Passeriformes > Icteridae > Molothrus > Molothrus ater. The sequence continues at coordinate 33,914,141 of NC_050478.2, read as the reverse complement.
ACTCCAACCCTGCGGATAGATGGTTCCGCAGTGATAAATGTAAAGTTTGCATAAGCCATGTAACAGCAGGACAGCCTATTATCACTGTACATTTTCCATGGCTGTGCAAACCTCTGTAGGCTATTTTATTGCTAATAGATCCACAGAGAAACAGTAGTGATTTTATGACTCTTTTTAAAATGGAAATTCATGTTTGAGAAATACAACTGGGAGGAAACAGATGTAAACCACTTAAGCATTTGCAGAAAATTGAGATGCACACTCTTATTTACAGACCCACATCGCCTCCATCGTTTTATTTTCAAAATTAAAATAAGCAATCTGTTTGCCATGGGAAATGAGGAACTGTAAACTTGTTGTTTTTCCTTTACAAAGCAATGGCCAGCGTCACTGTCTCTGTGCTTAATGGCATTAGAGAAAAGGGATGACAAGTCTCCCCCCCTAGATTTTATTGTCTATAACACATTCTCTTTGTAATCTGTGTAAGAGGTATGCAAGCGGGAAAGATTTTAGCATAACCATGCGTCTGAGTTCCCATTATGTTATAAAAGATAAAATGATTGCCCAACCTATTACAAGGTTTTACCCAAGTATTAAAGGCTATCGGAAAATTGATTTTAAAACTTTAATAGCAAACAGTTGCACAGCATTTACACCCATGCCGGAGTGTTCATGTGCTTACTGCCTACACCAGCAGAAAATATTTATTTCTTCTTGCATGCTGGTTTAGATTACTATTTTGAGAGCCAAACACCCCACTGGAAAATTAGTATAAAATACCTTTATACATTCTTTTTGAACTTATGAAATCACATGCCATAAAAAGGGACAGCATTTAACACTTTGGAGTTACAATAATATTTCACACTGATCTACACATGGAGTCTGGAGCTGCACACCCTCTTACTCATTTCTTAAGAAAAAGATATATAGTTTACAAATAACTAACCAGAGACATAGAGCTTTACAGAGTCTCGGATCTATGTCATGGATTGCTGAGGCCTGAAGGTTGGGAGAGAACCCAGGCAGTCAGTCAGTCAGTCAGTCAGTCAGTCAGTCCTCTACTTCTCAGTAGTCACCACCAATGACATATTTTTTCAGCCATGTATTTCTGAGTAATAGCTTATTTTCCAGGAAAGCAAGGGGGCTGCATTGTTAAAGTACCTAAAAGCACATACAATAGACTATTATATCTAAAGTAGGCCACTGAGAAATGTAAAAAACTCTACTTTCAAAAAACTTTTTATATGAGGAATGTGAAAAAGCAAAAAAACCCTTAAGCATCAACTGGTAATTGGAGAGAGAAAATGCCCTCCTCTAAGGTACTGGCCTGCTGAATGCTACATCAGAGCTGTGTCTCATAGGAAACTATCTTAGCAATGTCCTGTGACAGACAGGTGTATACCTGCAATAGCACTTCCCTACAACAGCTCCATGCACTGGGAGGCAGGAACTGCATTTGCCTCCACAGTTCCTTGCAAAAAAGCTGGCCTCAGAGCTCAGATGAAGGCAGATCCTTCTCTGCAGCTACTCTCATAGTCACCTGGATACTGTTTTCTTCAGACAGCCCTGAAGTTGCAACGAAGCTGCTTGGAAGAAGGCAGAGGACATCACTGAGATGCCCCACTTGCTCATCCTCCTCTGCCATAAGAAGAAGAAGAAAAGGAGAGGAGGGCTGGTTTTTTTAAGGTCAAAGCCATCAGTGTGCCTGGATCTTGTCAACAGAGCTTGGAGGCTGGAGAGGGTGGGAGCAGAAAGGGAGAGCAGAGCTGGTGGTGTGAAATGCCCAAGGAGTGATGCTCTCAGAGAGCACACTGAGGAGAAAGAAAAATCAGGTGTCAGGAAAGAATGGCCTGGGGAAGTAGGGAAGCAAAACAGCTGGGATGGAAGAACTCCCATAAAGAACAGAGCCAGACACTAATTCTACTTTTGGGAGAAAAGACTAAGATACATATTGCATCAAAGAGAGCTAAGAACACAGACTGCCTTCCCTAATGTTATTCTTCCATGCAAGTGGTTTCCATAGTGATGTCGCTTGATTGCAACTGAGAGAGGAGATGGCCACAAGGCAATCTCTTCTAGGATGCTGTTCACACCATGGAAAAGCACAAGACTTCAAATCACTTTGAGAAAAAAGCCTGCACTGTAGTTGCTCAGTCCCCAAAATGTGTCCGGAAGGAAGAAGGTCGGATAGCCCTTTCCTCCCCGAGGGCAGAGTGAGGAGACTTTCCCTCTCCATCCTGGAGAGCCTGCAGAAAGCAAAACCTCTCACTGACCTTGTTACATCTGCCACCATCAGACCCACTGCTTCCTAGCCCCTGGGAAACCAACCAGAAAATGTGCTTCAGCCCTCCAGGCCACCATGAACACGGCCAGGAGTGACACTGGTAGGCTGAAAAAGCTGAAGAAATTTCACACAAAAATTGAAGTGAAAGAATTCTTTCTTATTCTCTCCTACACTTCACTCAACACTGATTAGTACATTAAAGAGCTTTATTGAACCCTGGCAGTTAAATGGAAAGCTTTCTTGTTGTAGCACTGAAAGAAGGGACAGATTTTCCAACAGCTGTCTAATATCTCTGTCAACATGGAAATGAAATAGATTTAAGGATCTCAGAAAAGCATCCGAACATTTAGTGCCCAGTAATAATGCATTCCAATTTCCACTTGCAGAAACTGGAATTACTCTCAGTCTGTTCTACCAGCTTTATAAATAAACATCAGGCACAACTTTATTTTTAGAAAGAAAAAAATAATCTAAAAGCAGGCTACTAGCTGACCATCTCTTTATTAACCCAGCCACAGAGACACAGTGTTTGAAAAATGCTAGTGGGAACCCATATGTCATGTCCAGGCCCTTGGGGATAAAAAGGGTAACAATAAATAGCCAAATAAGAGAATAAATGAGAGTAGATTTCAGTGGGATTTGTGAAACACACCGGAACCCTTCAGATCTGTGTACAGCAGTGCTCAGATCAATGAACAAAGTAAAAAACATCACAGTGTTTCCATCCTCCAGCTGCACACAGCACTCCTTGTTCTTAGATCAAGGCACTGTGATAAAGAAAGATCAAGCAAACGTAGCCTGAGGACCTGTGAACAGATGTCAGCTGCTTTCTTTGGTCCAGTCCAGCCTGCTACAGTTCATATCTTAAAACCAACAACAAGATTAAGCAATTATTCCCTATACGCTTGTGGTTGTTGTCCAATAAAGCAGCATTCAAAATAATAGCTTTTCTTTTGCCACCCAAGGTTGAGTACTGCAGAAAAATGTCTTGAAACTGATTAGGTTAGAGAGATAGGTCTGCATAAATAATTGCTGAAAGCCAACTAAGTCAAAATAATAATAGCAGAGAAAATTAACTTTCATAGAAACCTACTATATTTACCTATGCTCTCATTTGTACACTGAAGTCTAATTCAGCAAATGAAGAATACAATTCTCAGGACAAAGCAGATAACCCATGGATTTATGGTGATAGCTGTCACAAAAAACCAGGTCTACCTTGAAAACAATTGGCCTTCAGAAGTTCTAAATTAATTTTTATTTTTATTATCATTATTATCATGGAACCAGATTTTAAGATTTATACAACATTTCTTGTTTGGTTTGCCCTGTATGTCAGCAAGGGAACCTAGATTTACAGATAATTAGGTAGAATTACTTGAATCAATTCAAGAATTCCTTTCATGCAGTTGAAAGGTGTCTTTCTTCCCTTATTTTTTTTTCCCAGCTCCTATCTGTCATCAGTTACTTTCTTCAGAAATGGCACACTGCACAGAGTAGATTTCTCCTTCAATAAATATCACTGTAGTCATTAAAGATCATCACTTCTCCGTGCAGTCAACAACAATTTGGATGTGGAAACCTTCATGACAGTCCTCCCTGCCACAGGAGAGGAAATATCTTTGGTCTGTATATCTCGTCCCTTCAAGGTCTCTCTTCCTGGTCTTGAAATAATATTTATAGCCCCATTTTTCTTGTCAGTGCAATTCTCTCTTCACAAGAAGGAGCCAGTTCAGAGTAATCATTACCACCATGTTTTATGCAGGAGTCTACATCTAATAGCAAATACTCCTTCTGGGCCAGGTTGATGAGAGCAGTGTCGTGTCTGCTGAGCACTTCTGCTGTCTCTGCCTAGCTCATTCAGCCTGGCCTATTGGTCTCCTCTTCTATTTTTACCTCAGTTTCTGTATTACTATTCCAGAAATGGATATGTTTCAAGTAATCTGACAGGCTCTTTCTCCTTCCTGACTATTTTATTATTTTCAGTGAAATGTATTTTGTACAGCTTCTTTTGCTCATCATCATAAAAACCAAAGAAATAGATTTTTTCTGACAAGTGAAAAAAGTCTGACAATTCTGTATTTGGGACTGAATGCAAGTTAAATGACAGTGTGCTGATCCACTATGAAAACAAACAAAGTGCATGAAACATCCCCCAAAATCTGATATTTCAGTTTCAAAGGGGCTTTCCTAACAGAGTCCTTTTTTTTAACTGCCCCAGAGTCCTTTTTATCAGCTGGGCTGCAGTTGATGGTACGGTGCATCACTTTTAACTTCAGTAAAAATCTTTTCTTATACTTCCGGATGAGCAAATGTATGACTCCTTATCTACTAGTAGCAAAAGACTTTCTGTATTTTCATTCACATGCAGAACCTAATTTGGATAGTGTACACCTGAAGAACTTGCAGCACTTGTGAGGCACATCAGTACTGAATGTACAAAGTTTTTATTCTGAGGAGTTTCTGCATAGCATTTATACTGAGCCTGAGGTTACAGAGTAAATGGCTGAAGGCAAACTATTTGGGAGACTACAAATCACCTAGCCATAGTCCACAGGAATAAAAAAGGAGTAGAGTCTTTTTTATCTATCTAGAGTCTTTTTTATCTATTACATAAGAAACTTGGAAAGATATAGGTAACATGGAAAATGTGAATAGGAATATTTTTTAAAATGTGGTTCTCCATCATCATCCTTATTCCCACCCTTACTGCCAAGGGTGGCTCATTGGTTTGGTGACATCTATGATCTTTGCCCCTCAGTGTTGATAAAAACTCTTGCCTAATACTACAAAGAAGTAAAGTTGACTTGAGGTAGATTTTGAAGTTAATTAAGTACTTTACCTGTCATCATGCACCCCATTGCATATTCTCCCTACTTTATTGCAATTATGATGTTTTTCTTAAATTTTTGCAGAATTCTTTAGCTTGTAGCTTCTTCCCTCCCCTCCCTGACTGCCCTATCAAGATTTAAGTCCTTGCAGTTTCAAAAGAAGGTGGGAAAATGTCAAAAAGTCAATAAAAAATTAAAAGGCAGAATTAAAGAATTGTGACTCTATGTGTATGCTCTAAATTTCAGGAATATTAAGGAATATTACTATTATTGAAACTGCACAAGAGGAAATTCTTACATGTTAAGAAACCACAACAGTTTTGCAGTACCTAAGTTGGCAATACTGAGTGGCTTCTTACAGAGGTCCACAAAGCACTGAACACCACAAGGCTTCCTGTATCCGGAGCTTTGAAATATGCAAGAGCATCCTGTTCCTATTAGATGCCCAATATTCATATCTGAAATCATATTTTGGCCACAAAAGGGAAATTATTAACCGATCACTCACCATTTTCTATGGTAATTAAGGAGCTGCTCTAAACTGAGCATTGCAAATTTTCCATGTGTCAGTTTGCTGTCGCTTTTTAGTGTGCTGGCTGAAGAGTCCAGAAATCAAAGATATGCAGTGACTTCAAACACAAATACCTAGAGCTGTGCTGTTCTGAATGAAAATGGACATAGAGATGAATGTTTATGGGTTTTTTCTGCAGACCCTTTCACTTGGGTGTGTTTGATGCTTTCTTCTACTGGGTCTGAAGCTGAGATTGAGTAATGAATAAACATGTCTTATTGAAACAACTTTGACATTTCAACTAAGTTTACACATTAATTAAGATAAGGTTGTCCTAGCCCCCCCCAAAGTGGAGCAGAAATTTGAGAGAACCCAGTGGTTGAAGTATAGTATAAAAAGCTGTATGAACACTTTGTTAAATGCACAGATTTAACCCTGCTGGTTTGCTCCTAATCATTATTAATTGCCTCCAGTGGTGGACATTAATTTCCTTATTGCAGCAACATGCATCTTGAGTTTGAGCATATCCTAATATATCAAGTGGGACAGGTGATATAATTCAGCTGGTCACAGCTGGAAAGGAGACAGCCACCCACATGCAAGCAGTCTGTCAGCCTTAGTTACGCTGCAGACACCACCACAGCCTCCATAACAACATTGTGCATTTATCTCTGGGGATAACTTTACAAGAAGTACAGCCGATCAGTTCATCCCATTTAATCTGCTGTTGTCTTATCAGGAATAAGAATGCTTTAGCCTGGGCTTCAGCTCTGAATTTGGGAGGGGAGGAATTTGCATGTGGGGCTGGTTGTGCAGGAGAGCCTGAGCCTCTCCTGGTTGATAGAAAGGGGAGGGAGTTGGAACGGTGTCCCAAAACAGGACATGCACCAGCAGCCACAAGTCCAGTGCTGACATCTGGACCATGAGAGATTTGTGTTCACATCCCTGAAGTACCCAGTTCCAACTGGAACCCGCTTGCCAAGTATTATATTTGTAGGCTTGTGTAATGGTCGCTGTGCCAGAGCAGCTCTCCCAGGAAATTAACCACTTCCATGTGTACAGGGGCAGGAGAAGTGGACATAACTCCACCTTGGAAAAGGCTGGTGGCAAGAGCCTCCATTTGAAGGGATAAGATACAGCTGCAAAAGCCTGCTCAGCCCATAGTGCTGGCGGGAGGAGAACGTGCCTCACTGTCTGCTTTCAGGCAGAAGTTTTCATTCTGGACTCAGGAGTGACATACATTTCCACCAGAAGTTTCTGGGTTTAGAGATGGCACATATCCAGGTGAAGAATGCTTCCTTGGGAAAAAAAACTTGCCCAAGTGTCCTGATTATCTAGTTAATGAAACATGCAAATTACTGCTAGCTCAGAGTTCCTTTCCCACTATGCCCCATAACTACACCTCAGCAGCTGTTATAGTGTATGCACTGAATTTAAGCTAGAAGATAAAGGAAGTTTGAGGAAACAAAAGACTGCATAAAAGGATATTGGGATTTGGCCCAGAGGAAAGATGAGGATTTAAACTAAGCAGAACCAGGTTCCACAGTTGCCTTTCTTAACTGTAATTAAGTGTAATTTTTCAGGTTACAATTACCTTTATTTGGAGCAACCAGCAACAGATTAGCCATAGAATTGTTTAGCACTTGGTTTAATAAGTACACACAAATTTGTTTGCCTGTCCAAATATGCAAAGTATATTTGTCCAGAAAAAAGGAAAAAAAAATTGGGTGGTGAAAATTTTTGGAACAAGGTCTTCCATTTACAATATTTCAGTGAATTGTGAAAGTGCACATCCAAATGGTACTTTCTTCTTAATACAAAACAAAGAATGTATTTTTGGAACCAAAGTGTCATGTTCCATTTGAACAGGCTTTCAGACAGTTCTTATTCAGACCACCTTGGTGATTCCTGATAAATACTTTGTTCTTCAGTTCACCACTATAGAAGTGAAGTGGAAGAGCTTAAAAAAGCAGCTCAGTTATTTAGCAGAACAAGTCCTGTTGTAATAGACTAATATGAATTTGATGGTCCTTCTTTCTGGTTCTTAGGTCTTGTGCCTTTCAAATTATCCCAATCATACAGGTGTAATCCTGCAAATTCTTGCTGCATTTTGCAGATATGCCTTATCTTTCAAGGATGGCACCATACAAGTGCAGTTGTTTAATGAATCAGAACATTGAGGTGAAACTAGTCCTTAGCATCTTAGCATGTAATAACACTTTACACCAAGCCTAGAAGCATTATGTAGTGTGTCTTTAAATGTTCAATCATTAGGCTTGATCCATTTAGCCCAGGTGAAAATTGTGAGCACTAGAGATAAAGGAAAAATACGTTTACATGGCTTTGAAAGGGTTTAATTCGTCACCATGTCTGGGAATTGTTCCATACCAAATGATACCTTGATAATTAGATCTCCATTTCTTCAAAGGTGACATTTTGTCCTGACAGCACCTAAATTACGTTGTTTTGTTTTCCTGTTGGGACAACACATTGTCAAAGTGAATCACAGTGAATTCTCTGTGTCTCCTGACTTTGATTCCTGCTTTTTCCCATGGAAGAGTCCAGGCTGTGGCTCGGCAGTGTGCCAGGGCTGATCAGCTCCTGCAGGCATCCAGGGCTGTGTTTGCCTCTTTCTTGTTCCCCAGCTTTGCTGGAAGGAGCTGGCATTCCACTCACAGCAGATGGGTCGTGATCTGTCTCTGCCTTCCTTGGAAAACTCTGCTTAGCTGTGGACATCTTTATATTTCATCTGGACTGGCACCTGGTTTGGAGGTCTGGAACACCATGTTTATGCTTGTCTCATCTGTTTTTTACCACTTCTAAGGCATGCTGGTTTACAATCCAGAAACCAACTGAAGGCTTTAGTAGGGGAGGGACTTGCTACAAAAACCAAGAAGGAAGGAAAACAATTCTGGATATACTGCAGTTGCTGTCATGAACTTAGACAAGATTATTATTTTTTTGTTTTGTTTTGTTTTTTGTTAATTAGGCAGCATGAGTCTTTGGCTTAAGCTGGCAGTGCAACTCCATCACAAATCTCTCTGCCAACCTGTGAATCAGATGCTTATGATCAAAATGGGTCAAGTAAACTGTTGGGTTGCCAGTTTTGGATAGCTTGGCTGAACAGCCTTGTTTCAGCCAGAACTGTTATTTATGAGTTATCACAGAAGATTCCAGTGTTAAGATCACTGTTGTTAACATGAGTTTAAAGGAACAAAAGTTTTGTACTAAAAAGGAAACAGTCAGGAAGAAGCCTCGCACAGTGGTATGTGGGTTGAATTCCTTACAGCAATATACATTTCCCTCTTAATTAAAATAGTTAAACTGTGGAACTAGACATTGATGCAATATGTTGTTCCCATTCTAGAAATACATTCACTAAGAGTTAATAAATAATCTATGTGTTCTAATCTTTTAAAGTCTTTTCAGAGGGATGAAGTAATCTGCTATAATTGTAAATGCAGTACCTCTGCCTTCACTGCATTCAAATGTAAAGGTGAGAAACTGATTAGAGGTGCTGGGTTGCTAGAGATAGATGCACCAATTTAAATGCCACAGCATTTGTTTCTAGCAAATTGAGACACTAGAATAATGCTTCCTTCTATTGTAAGGTTTTAGCCCTGGATTTCTACCTGCTTACCCCAGATTTAGCTGGAAAAGGGATAAATTTTCTTCTTACTAAGAATTGAAAAGATTGCTGCAATCAATACAGGCTGCCTAAATAGACCAGATTTCCCAGCTACACAGCACTAGTTACCCAGTGCCAGACCTGCATCACATTCTTATTCTGACATCTGAGGTGAATCTTGCTGCAGAAGCACAGTTCAAACTGCTTTTGATGAATGTAAGGGCATTGTTCTTCTTTGCTTTTATTTTAAGAAGAGTTGAGCTGATTTACATGGAAAATTAAGCTTTCCACGTGCCCAGTTTCAGTCCAATCTCAGATCCTAAACTGAAAGTACATGGCAGGCTGTAAATCTCCCAAAGCAGTGGGGTGACCAGTCATTGCTGAGTTTGGTTTCCCACTTCCAGATTGCTGCCAGTCTTAGGGTGACTCACTTAAAACTAGCTTGTGGGTGACTTTGTTGCCTGCAGTAATCTGTGGCTCTCTGGGCTTTGTATGGGTCCAATCCGGCTAGCTGGAACACAAGCCCACACAGACCTGAATGGACTGAAGATAAAAGACAAGGAGAGCTCTTCCACCATGTGGGGACGAGTTTATCCTGTTTATTGGCTTGTGATGGGACACTGCCGCGTGGGGACAAGTATCCTGTTCATTGGCTTGGGATGGGACACTGCCATGTGGGGACGAGTATCCTGTTCATTGGCTTGGGATGGGACACTGCCATGTGGGGACGAGTTTATCCTGTTTATTGGCCTGGGATGGGACACTGCCGGCCACAGCGACCGCCCAGGTGGCAAAAGAGGCCAAACCCTTACCTGCAGTGGGGTTTTATCCCCAAAGGGAAAGGGGGCGGGGAAAGAGGAAAGTGGCCAATAGGATAACATTGGGGAGGGGCCAGGGGAGGGGATCCATGGGGCAGACCACCAGGGGTGGATGGGGAGAAACCATGTGGTGAGGAAGGGGGAATAATCTACATGACATACCACCCTCAGTACAAAATTCCCGTTACCCAGGGCAGAACAACTACTAAATAAACTATTTAGTGCAATACAACAGTTGCCCAGAATTGCAATCAGAACTGCAGTGTAGAGGCTTTAATCTCTGATACCCATGCTTCCATGAGCAGGTTTAATTCTCTTGTTGACAGCCAAATTAGCTGACACAATGCTGTCAGTCGGTGCAGGCAGGGGTAAGCCACACCCAGCTTCAGATTCACTCAGCTCCCACCAGTTGCTTACTCATGATAAAATGTCATGGTTTGGAGTGTGACTCCTCCTCATCTGGAGCGAGTAGTGAGTTTTAGTTGAAATAATATAATCAAAGGGCTGAACTAAATCACCGCTCTTTCTTGTTGATCAAAAGTCTAAAGGGAATGACTTTATTGAAGCAGAGAGCCCAAGAACTCCCCAGCTAAAGTCCCACCTAAAAGAAAACTCAAGCACATTTGAGAGTGCAGAAATACTCAGAGCAAAGATCAAACTTCCCTTGCACCTCCTGGAGTGTAACAGAAATGTTACTCAGTGGAGATCCATCTCTGGCTAAATTTCATGCAGCGGAAATGAAAGACAGGCTACAGCATTTTCCTAGGCCATTCAATACCCCAGCATTTTACATGAATATCAATGGCAGCATTGTCCAGTGTGTACATTATATAGAGACAGTCAAAAATTGTATATCAATGATAGCATCTTTAATAGCCATAAAAATAAAGTGAAGAAGACAGAGGGTGATAAATAAGGAACAGCCTGTATTGATCCATCTGCATTTGGTTTGTTAGATTTCTTATACAGTTCATGGGAACAAAAATCTGTCAGTTCTTCCTCCTTCAAAATAAACTGCTTTCCATTAACAAGCAGCAGATGATCTCATGGGTTTTAGGGGAACATGCAAGAGGGATCTGCAAAAGAGGATATGATGAAGATTATTAATATAGCTATAAATTTCATCAGCCTTTCTTCTTGAAACTTGGACAACTGCACTAACCAATAAAAATAATAATAAGAGTCTGAAGCTCTTCTGTATCTCTGTAACCCCTCTATGATACTCACGGTAGCTTTAAATGTGGTGCTTAGGCTGACCTGATAGGAAAATATCACTTGCAATGCCTCAAGTGAGCATTAATCCAGGATCACATGTGGACCTGGACCTCTCCAGCCTGTCCACATCTTTGCACTGTGGGGACTAAAATGGAACTGAGTATTCCAGGTGTGTCCTGCCAAGCTGCGCTAGTTTTTCCTGTAGTAATTTTCTTCACTGTGGCTCCTATGGGGCTGTGTTTTGGATTTGTGATGAAAACACAGTTGATAATACAGAAATATTTTTGTTATTGTTGAGCAGGGCTTGAAGAGAGCCAAGGCCTTTTCTGCTTTTTTGTTCTGCCATGCTGGTGAGGGGCTGGGGAGCATGGGAAACTGGGAGGAAACACAGCTGGACAAATGATCCCAGCTGACCAAAGGGATATTCCAGACCATATGATATCATGCTCATTATATAAAGTGGGGGGAAACAAGGAGGAAGGGAGGGGCATTTGGAGTGTTGGCATTTGTCTTCCCAAGTAACTGTTACATGTGATGGGGCTCTGATCTCCTGGAATGGCTGAACACCTCTCTGTGAATTAGTTCCTTGTTTTGCTTGGCTTGCATGCATGGCCTTTGCTTTCTCTGTTAAACCCTTTTCATCTCAATCCATGAGCTTTCTAGCTTTATGCTTACTATATTCTCCCTGGCTCCACTGATGGGGGAATGACCAAGCAACTGCATGGACCTTGGCTCTGTCTGGTGTTAATCCACAACACAATGTCTGAGTACAGTGGGATAATGACTTTTTTACCTCAGTGTGATGTCCTTGTTGATGTAACCCGGCACCCTCTTGGTTTTCTTTGCTGCAGAAATACACAGTTCACTAATACTGAGCTTGTTGTCCACCAGGGATCCCCAGGTCCCTTTTCCACAGAGCTGGCCCCACTCAGCTGGGTAGATCCCAGTCTGTGCTGCTGCCCTGCATTATGTTTTCCTAGGTGTTAGACCTTACACTTGTCTTAGTTGAACTTCATCAGTTTGTAGCTAGACCAGTCTCCCCCCTTATCCAGATCTTCCTTCAGGGGAGCTCTGCCTTCTGAAGTGTGTCCCACCCCACTCAGTTTGGTACAACAGCAGACTTTGTCAGAGTATATTCAATTCCATCTTCCAGCCTCAAGTGTATACTGGTTTTGGCAGATTATGATAAATGTCAAGGTCTGTTCAGAAGCAAGTACATAGAGGATTTTGGAATATGTGTGTGCATGTGTTTGGTGGGCTCCATACACCCTCTAATATGTAAAAATATTTTAGCCATTGAGACCCCAGGTGCTTGAGGCTGCATTCCCAGAGCATGTGGGAGGTCTTTCACAGGGCTTCTTTTTTACCTCAGTGGGGAGGATGAGCCCTGAGTGCTCATTTACCTTCCAGCCAGACATCTGCTTACATATTTTGGAGGGGAACAGCAACATTTCTAATATAGACAACACTAAGGAAATGGCTCAGAAATGCTCTCTATTTTCAGTTAATTCAAACTGTCCAACAGCTTAATTTCTGCTGTGTTTGGAGCGTGATGCAATTCTGATATGTCACATAGCATTAGGACTTTGCACATGCTATTTGCCCATCTCAGTTTCAAGCTTCCTGCAGTATGAACAAACACACTTATTTTCTTACCAGATTCCCATTTCATGCCCCTGAGTCATAGAAGGAATGTCATAGAAGGAATAAAGCCCTCTTATGGGCAGTAAGACACAAAGAGCTTCTAGAAACCCTCTGCTGCCACAGTTCATCAACTTCTTAAATTCCAGTTACTTCACTTTTTCCCCCCCCCAAGAAATATTATTGAAGCCAACTACTGATTTGAACTCCTTTTCAAGTGAGTGTGAGATGAACAAAGGAGGGAGCATCAGCCAAAAACTGTGGTAAGCTGTCTTTACAGACCATTTTTCACCTTGGAGCTGGTGGTGGTACGTGACACCCAATTCTGACAGCCAAGGTGCAAATACTGCCATTTGGAAGGCACCACTTCATATATATGATGCTCATGTGCTGAACTGCATTGTATCCTAAGCAAGCTCACCTTCTAAGAAAAGTGTGACAGCATCTAAACTGCCTGTAGTCCCAAACTCATACTGATTTCTAGACCATACCATGGGACTGGCTGATGGACAATCCCAGGTGAGTTCTGTCAACCTGATGGAGCAGACAGCTGAATTCCAGCACTTGGAAATGGGTTAAGCTACTGCTTTGGAGAGACAGTAGCTGGCACAGCCCCATTGCTGCATGCCTCTTCAGCTTCCCCATGTGTTTTACACTACTGTACAGTGTATTTTAATGTAGTTTCCAGCAGTGTTTCAAGGAGGGAGTTGAAAAAGTGTTGAGCAATATTGCTATAAACAATCATTTAAGTCAATATCATTGTTTGACAGATTTGTTTATCACACATGCACAGACACACACACACACAGGCACACAGACACACAGAGACTTACATAACCTCTGTAGTGTAATGCTGTGGTACTCTCTTTGTCCTTGCATCCTTTCCTCTAATGTTTATGACCCATTTTCAAAGGCATGCTCTGGTATCTGATGATCTGTGTCTTTTCAAGTCTGCATAGAGACATGCAATCTCACTGTCTGGGTAATGCTTCCAATGGACAGCCTTCCAACAGACTCACTTTCCTCTTCCATCACTTTCCTCTTCCATCCTTTGCCCTCTTCCCATGGATAAAAATGACTGATGAAGCCCATTACTTATCTATCAGATAATAGATCTACTTTGACACAGATTCCTTATAAAGCTTACTCTTAGCAAAATCTGTTCTGGACATCAAGAAAGCACTGGGCTAAAACATTGCTTTTGTTGGTAGATTAATTTAGCATTTAAATTCTTTTCCTCTACTGACTTTTTTTGTGGAAAATTGGTCCATTATGTACAGCAGAATTTAACTGATCCATACTCCTGTGATTAAAAAAAAGCCTGTGTTACAGTGAAAATATTCTCCTCATAATGCTGACAGTAATGTGTCTTGCAGACAAGATTAAGATGCATACAGCACAATCCTGACACCCAAACTGGGAAAAGATAGCAACATGAAAAGGGATTTAGTTATTTTTTGTCAGTTCTAGAGCATTGCCAGTGATTATGAGAGACAAGCAGTTGTGCTTTTTAAGTGTGACCACATTTCAAAGCCCTGTGCACTACTGCACCAAGTACAGAACGGTTCAGGCCCTGAAGACCTTCGAATGAACTTCAAGAGGCTCAATTAATTTCTGTGCTTTGGGCCATGCTTCTGCCCTGCCCTGGCAGGGCCTGAGATGCTCTGGCACATTGTGTTTTCCATACACAACAAACCCTTGTGAGTACATTCAAACCCAGAGAGACTCAGATGTGCTGGTCAGGTCATGGTGCATTTTTGATGACTGGAAGGATTCTCCCAAATTAAATTCCAGAACTCCAAACCCAGGCCAACATTTCTAACACAAGGAATTCCCAAACCCTGTAAGCCACAACATCTGGAGCTACAGCAGTCATTGCAGGGCCTGCTTATCAGACAAAGAGCCTCTCACAGCCTGGCGAAAGCTCCCATGCACTCTGTCCATCACATCAGAGCACCGAGCAGCAGCCTGAGGGGCAGCCAGGTCATACCCCAGCCCTGCCTCCCATCAGTGTCTGCAGGGGGGAACCATCACCTGCTCCGGGCAGGGAAGTGCTGCTGCAGCTCTGCTGGGTGCCTGGCTCTTCCCAGCCTTGTGGGGACATTTATTTTGCCTTCTTTTTTCCTACAGAGTGATGTGCCTGCTCCTTGGGGGCTGAGAGAAGTAGCAAGAAAGAGAGTGGCTGAAGCTGTAAACATTTTTGTGGGGGAGTTATGGGTTACTACAGTTTCCAATTTGGCAGAGGTCCCAGAAATAGCTCTTGCAGAAATATATATCCCTGAAATGACCTAAAAATAACCCAGTGGCAACCTGCAGTGTACATAAAGTTGGAAGATAAAGATGCAGAAGGTATAAAACATACTTTCCCCGTGCCTGAGTCCCAGGGAGCACCTTCATGGTGGTGATATTCCAGCCCATATTGTGCCTCACCCTTCCAACCACCACTCTCTGCTCCTGGTATGACAGACTTGGCTGGAAAGCTGCAGAAGGACTGATGCTGCCTTGGCTGGCTGGGATCACCCATGCCTTTGGGGAACATTTTACTTGTGCATAGGAAATGAGACCCTCGTGAGATACAAGTTATTGCAGGAACAAAGGAACACTGCTCTTCACAAATGTTACAAAGCACTCAAAGTAAAAAAAAAACAAACACCTCCTCTCATATACCATTAGTTTTAATACTACCTGCTGTACAGAGATACAGTTAAATTAGCTTCAGCAGCTTAAGCTTATCTCCATTTTTAACAGTAGTCTCAGAGTCAGCAGAGTCCTTCACAAATCCATATCCAAAAACTACATTAATATATTGAGAAATTTGCATGAAATGGTCGATATGGCATACTTATTTCACATCTCCAGACAAAGGCAAATGAAAATCAAGAATCTCTGCAGCGTTCATCTTGAAAAAAAAGAGAAAGAAAAGCATCTTATTGAATAAATTACACTTGAAGAGGCAGCAGTGTTTCTTTAATGGTCAAAGATTGATTCTCAGGACCAGAAGCCTGAACCAGCAAACAAAGTATCTGCTTCTGTCTGCCCCATCCTGAGAGCTCTTCACAGCAGAGCTGAGTAAATAATTCGCAGTAGATAATTTACCTGCACAAAAGCTTTCTTTTTTTTCACTTAGCGAATGTCAGTACCTTGATTGTGGCTTCCTCTAATTTATTTGTAATTCAAATGTGCTTGTCCAATTTATTATCTTTCTTCTTTCCTAACAGGTCAGATAGACTGTGAAGGGTCTGCTACAAGTATTTCAACCTGCCTGTTAAAAAGAGAGCTGAGTTCATCATGGATAGTATCAGACAGCTTCGTGTTTTTTTCTCTCTATCCATAAGAATGCAAATTTTGTGATCAGGGGAAGAGCTCTGGGTTGATAATAAAAATTTTGTTCTGCTGGATAAAACCTGAGAGGTTTCTCTCAAAGCTTCAGCCTTAGAAAAATGGTGGTACTGTAGTCTCTGTTGTCTCTGTGCAGAGCTGAAATGAAATCTTTTTATTACATTCACTTGAAATAATAGCACCTGCTACTTCAGGCACAGTCAAAACCTCATTCACTTGCCTGTGTGCCTGGGCTCTAGAAAAATTTCCCAATGAACTTGAACCCCCACTATGTTAAGCAGTGTCCCTTTTAAATGTAGTAATTGCAGAACATAGACTGAAGAGAAATAGTCACAGCAGTGGTGGATGAAGAATTTTTGTCCCTCAATAGGTTTAAACTCGAGGCTCTGGTAGAGCTTTGCCATCTCAGCCCAGCACTTCTGCTGTATGGCAGTGCTCGAGCGTGCAAACTTCAAATGGGCTTTTCATGGGCACTCATGCAAACTGGGCTCCATCGCTCTGACACCTGCAGAAAGCAAACAGCAGAGAGTGGAAAGCCTGGGAAAAGGGAAGCCATTTCCAAACCCACCCACATGTTCCACCTAATGCAATCCCTGCCTTGGCCCCTGGATGTGAAACTTGATTAAAAAAAAACCCAAACAAACCAAAGCCAGAAACAAATCGGCACCATCCAGACAGATATTAATGAGAGACTAGGTTTTAATGCATGCTTGCTGCTATTCACACTGCTGTGTACCACCACTGTTTTCTTCAACTTACATAATCAGATATAATCACTGAATGTGTTCATGGAGATTTGAGCAGAGGATGGATTTGTAAACCAGGACTTCTCAGTTAGAATGGGCTTGAACCAGAAGGATGCATAAACCTTTAAAAAATAATTACCTGAGGTGACCTCAGATAGAATTTCTGTAATTTTAAATTTAATTTCTATAATTATTTTAGTGTAAAAACCAATAAAAATTAGACTAAACTTGGAAAACTTGGTTATTGTTTGCTGGTGTGGATGTATAAGGGATGATGTGAATGTATGTAGTTTGGGTTTGTTTGTAAAATCCTAGTGATCCATAGACATTTTCCCTTGCCTGAGGGCTCTGGCCATGGGTTGAGAAATAATTTTCTGGAGGGTCCAAATCCAAGTGTGGATAGGCAGAGATAAAGGCTTCATATGGTGAAAGAATCTGCTCCAGTTTTGTCTAAAATCTCAAATGAAATGCCCACTCTGTTAGGCTAACAGCACTCACCACTCCAGCGCAGTTGCCTCTGAAAGCCACAGGAATAATTTTCTCTTATTTTCACAGGCCTTTGCATTTCTCAGCCCTGATCTCAGGGGAGAGGAAAGCACCAAATTAATGCAAAAGGGCTGCATTTCTGCAGGGCAGAGCAGAACCCCAGCAGAAGCCCCTTTTTCAGCACCTCAAGCCTGCCCCGTGCAATGGCATGCCTGAGGAGCATCCCCCCTCAGCATCCCACCTCAGCCCTGCCAGCCCCTGGGGCAGCACAGCCTCAGCTGCATTGCACCAAGGACAAGGAGATGAAATATCCACATGCCCACACACCCCATCCAGCAGGCCATGGGGTCTCAGTTGTGATCCCTGAGACCTCAGCAAGAAGAGTCCTCTGTGAGCTATTTCTTCTGGACATAAAGTGGAGCAGGCTGCCTCTGGCCGCCTGACTGACAGCTGAGAGGCTTTTAATGAGCATCTCTCCTCCCTGGCAGCACTTGCTGAATTAGACCTCAGCTGGGAGAGAGAGCAACAGTGCTGGGCTGAATTACCCTGAATTATTCTTTGCCTTTCTGAAAAGGTATGACTGCTATTTAGAAAGGTTCATAAACCAACAATGCATTCAGCATATAAAAGACGGAGAAAAAAAATTGCTGCATGAACCTATATTTTAAAATAAATTTCATTTATCCCAATTGACCCTTTTCTGAACCACTAAGAGAGCAAACCTTCATGATAAAAGCTGAGGAGAGATGGGAAGAAACCAAGGCCTTGTGGATAATTCAGGAATGATAGGCCATGCATGGGAAATGGTACTGAAAAATGCATGAGAACCATTTTGTTAAATAAAATGGACTGCGGAATGCTGGCTTGCTTGGAAGAATCAAAATCAATAAATAGAAAGATGCAAAACTGTGAAAAACCTGAAACTGAGAGCAGAAAGCTCTCAAAAACCCGACTGAGTTGGAAGAAGTGCTCGAATTTTGCAGAGAGGGGAAAAGGAGCTGTGGGGACATACCCGAAAAAGATTCTGTGTATGACACATGGCCAAGGTCAGAGCACAGAAGGAGGCTGTAACCCCCATCACAAGCAAAGATTTTTACTCTGGAACAAAAAGAAATAGAAGTTAGGTCTGAAAAAGCCAAAGCTGGAAGGAGTGGCACATCCAGCTCCTCTTCCTTGTGCTGCCTGGCCCTGAGCTGCTGCAGTGACTGGAAGCCAGCACGACAGCTGTGGAAATGAAGATGCACCAGGGGAACACAGCCTGCCCAAGATGAGTGTGACATCGGTTTTGTGAGACTGTCATACTCAGACTGGTGTCCAGGAGCTGGAGATTATTGTAACAATGACATGGCAGCAGATTGGATTTCCTCAATGGCAAAGGCAAGCAGGAGACACCAGGGATGAGTGTCAGCTGCAGCAAGCAGCAATGCTCACTGGTATAGAAATGCCAGCCTTCACCCTGCTTCTTGTTTTGTTTTTTAACCACAAAAAATACATCACTTACAACACACAGGGTGACCAAATAAATACAGAAGCTACACTTGACATTCAAAGAAGACAGGGATTTTTTTTCATGAAAAAACCATTTCATTTGCAGCTACATCTATAAAGCAAGATTGAGGATGTTATTAGACATCAGACACTGCCCGTTTGGTGAAGTGTTTCCTGAGCCTGTAGGTATTCTTTGAGGAAAGTCAACCCCGTAATTGCCTTTCTCAGGGCATCAAACACATGGAAGGGGGGCAGAGATAGTAATGAAAAAGTAGCCCTGCACTGCCTGCCCAATGATATAGCAGGTGTCTGTGTGTGTGTGCGCCTCTGTGCACACCTCCAACTAGCCTAGAATCAAGTGACTGCTGCAGAGTCTCTCACCATTTTTAAAGGACTTCTGTGTAGTGTGTTTTAGTGGTAGATTTATAAAGGTAACAGTGAAATGATCTCGACACTGATGACACTTCCCAGGCTTGGGAGGCAAAACATGCCCTGGCAAGAGGAAGCCTAGAGCCCAGGGCCGCCCTTGGCATGTCTCTTTGCCATCCTCCTGGCAGCCACTAGCACAAGAGACACATTTAGGGTCCAAGTCATCCCAGCTGATGCCCAGCTGTCAGACCCTCATGGAAGCCCTTGAGGCAGGAGATGATGGTCTCAGCTGGGAAGAAAGTGCATTAAAACCACCCTCACTCATGCAGGCTCCAGAGTCACACTGGCTGCTCCAGGACTCAGCTGGGGAGAAGTGGGAACTTTACACACTTCATGATGCCCACACAGGAAAGCAAGATGCTCATTTAAATCCATGAGATTGGCATTTTCTTGTGATAAAGGCCAGAGTTCTTGGCTTGGGAAAATGGGAGGAAATACAGGCAGAATTTTGCAGTCCTGAACAAACAACAAACGCTCTCACCTCTACCCATCACTTCCTCTTCTTGAAAGATCCCCTTGGCAGTCCCAAAGGTGTTACTGTGTTCTTAAAACCTTTCTGATATAATTGAACCTGGTCAGCATATGGTGAAGTCAAAGCACAAGCTGGCAAGCACAGGACTGACCCTTCCATATTGGGCATATCTTCCTTCCCCACAGAGATATGACTAGGAAGAAGGAGAAGCCTTTATAAAGCCACTGAAACTGGCTAAAATTTGAATTGCTTGAAAAGTGGAATTTCTTTTTTTATAAATTAATACGCTTAAATTTTTTTGTTTCAACCTTAATTCAGCAGGAAAACAAGATCTTCCACTTACAATTCTTTGAAATAGTTAAAGGAAATTCCCTATGTAATTGTTTTGTTTTCTTCATGCTGTTGATATCTTATGTACTGATGACTTTTGCATTTGATGTTACAATGTCAAGAGGCAAGGCCGGGTCTTACAAGTTTGGGGTTTTTTTAATAAAAATGAATGAATTCTTTGTTCTCTCATTTTGACATGCTCTGTGGAGAGTGTATGCTCAGCAAGTCTAAAAACTTCCAGGACAACCTGTCACAGCCTCTAGGAATAGACTAAATAAGTGCTAACCAAAGCATGAAATATGAAACACAAAAACACAAGACAGAATGAAGTGAAATTCTGCTCTGATTTTAAATCATGCACAAACAGATTTCCTTCCTATAAGCAGAGTGGCTGATTTTTTTTTGTTTCCCTTGTGTTTTGCTTGTCTTTCCTTTTTCAGGCAAGGAAAAAAAAAGTGGCATCTCAAAATATTTGACCTCCTCCAAATGAAATTCTTTCTGTTATTCTATCTGGATATGATAAACAGTGAACAGAGAAAACTTCAGAAATGTGATAAATTTTTAGTGTTCACTTTCCTCTGCTCTTTCTACCAATAATGTTGTCTGGTCAAAAGGTACCAATAGCCCTCCATAGACAGCATTAAAGATGAAGGGTCTAAAAGTCAACAGTTGGCTTTTCACAGTTCAGGACCAGTTCCCATAAATATCATCCAGCCCTTAAGAAAAACCTTGGTAAAGTTATTAAAGCACTTATAGTGCCTTTTAAAAAACAGGATAGTCCTTGGGAGTGATATCAATATCTTCCATGGACATTTGCACAGTGTACATATTTTTCAAATTTTCTACTGCAAGGGTATTTTGAGAATTAAAAGAGCCTTGGTGAGTTGTTAGTAAGTGAAATTCTTGCAACTGCTACTTTACAGGTTTCAGTAAATCTCACACTTCCCAATACATTTCAATCCCTGTTAGATCCTGCCTGCAAGCAGTTGTGTGACACTGATGTCTTTCTGGAGAAAAGTTGCCAGAAAGCAAACAATGCTGTTTTTGTAGCAAGCACAGTTACTTCTGCAGTCCAAGCATTATTTTCAGGTTTTAAGTCAGCCTTGCTCAAGAGACCAGTGTAGCTGTCTCCAGTGCCCTGAAACAGTCCGTGTTGCAGACAAGGCAAGGAGACAGGGCTGAGCAGACCCCTGGGCAGATTCAAGGTAGCAATTCACATTTCCTTTGTTTTTGGAGTGCACATTAATATCACCCCAATGCAGACTTCATGTGTTTTCCCCCCTGCTTTATGGGGCCCTGCAGTCCTTTGCTGGTCAACCAGCTGTCAGTGCACACAGGGAATGGCTGAGATTTGGAAATTCAATTCATGCTTGTATGAATTCAAGCAGCTTACAGTGGAAAGCGGAGATGCCTTTCACTCTCCTTCCTGCATTCCTTGTACAAACATGCCAAAAATCCCATTGCTTCCAGTGACAGACCTCACTGCAACATAGCTGCACCTGAAAAAAGAAGTATCACAGATGCACACTCTGCCTTGCAGCTTCAGCAGGGAGAAATGAGAGGCACAGGCTCTGGAAATAAATCTGCCCCTCCCTCAGCACCAGATAACCGACAAGTGTTGGTCCATCTGCCGTAGGCAGTCACACTGTGAGCTCACTGATGTAATCTTACAGCAGCAAAATCCTCTGAGGCTTTTTGGGCCCTGGCCCACACCTGAGTGCTGCTCTCCTGCAGCAGCATTTGGGCATGAGTGTTGAGGGGCAGAGGGGCTCCTCAGTCCAGGCTGATGGAGCTGGGCAGCAGCGCTGTGAACGGATGGCTGGAGCAGAGGCACTGCCTGACCACGTTCGTTCTTTCTGCCAGCGGCAATGATGGAGAAAGCCTGTGCAGCTGTCCCTCAAATCCCTCTGCCACATAGTCAAAACTCTTTCTGCTTCACAGCTCATCTGTAGTCACTTGTATCAGTTACCAGCCCTGGCATTGAACTGCTGCCTTAGTATTTGGGTATCAATTCCTTTTGTCATCCCTTTCCCCCAGTGTCCTTAAATGGACACGAGGTGGAGGTGATGGTAACGCATTCCCTGCAGCACCCACGGCATCCAGGCAGTGTGACCCATACACTGACAGGGGCCCACAGCCATGAACATGGATGTCCCCTCCCCTGGCTCAGCTGGTGGTGATACCCCAAAGGAAGTTGCATTGCTCCATGAGGTTCCCCAAAATTTTTGTTGCCAACAGATGGGGCTGAGTAGGGGAAACTCTGTTCCATGCTGGCATCGTTCAGCATCACCACCACTGCATTTACCAGACTGGGGCAGCCCAGACAAAGCCTGGCCAAGGGTCCCAGGGCCAGATTTCTATCTCATGGGTGAAGCAACACTAGGATCAGGAGATGAAAGCAATGCCACATCACAAACAAGGACACTGAAGAAAGTGTAGGGAAGATTACACACAAGTTGTAGCTCATTAAAGGAAAACATGCTGAGATATTTTTATGTTGTTGCTACTTATAGAAGAGTCAGTTAACACAGCTTATTATGGTAATTACAGCAATGTAAAGAGAGACCTAGCAAAGATTACAGCACTTTAGTACACCATCATCATAGCTTAAGTGAAACATATTTAGGACTCAAGACATCTCCCACATACCTGGCCAGGGGATAAAAAGGCCAGAAGATCCCTGCATAAGCTGCTCAGGCTGCTCCAACATCCCCAGGCAGGCAGAAAAGCTATCAGTGTTGTCTCAGTGTGAGGCAGAGGACTGGCCAAGAAGGCTGGGATGTGTGGCTGGCACTGCATGGTGGCCACAGGGCAGGCAGGCAATATGGGACAGAGATGGACTGTGGGGAATGTGTTCTCCAGGAAGATGATCTTGCAATGGGCAAGCAGTTCAATGATCTCTCCTTCACCACCTCCATCACTCCATCGATGCAGGGATCATGCACTGAGAAGGAGACTGAAGTCCCATGTTTGCCATGTGATCTGGCATCTCTGATAAATCCCCCTCTTACACCTCTAGTTTCCAGAAGCTGGGAGGAATTCAACCATGGAATTTAATGACCCTGGTGGGATTTGCCATCCTTTAATTTATCCAATCCATTTCTGATACAGAATTTATGTTTTCAACCCTGGAGATGGTGTCACCTCAGTCTGTATACTCCTCTGCACCCAGATTTATGGCAGCTTCTAGTTCAAAACTCTCCTGTAATTCTTTACACTGTAAGTGCTAACTTCTTGGTCCTATTTGATTTTGATGGAGCTCATCTTTCCTGGGTAGGCTGCTGCAAGAGTTTCCCAAATTCTTAAAAACCCCAAACTCCTCTCTCAGCTCCTCACCAGCTATCAGCACATCTGCACGGCACCTCAGAGAACATCACCATGAAGTCTGCAGCCTGTTTATTTACTGTCACCCACTGATCTTCCTTCACATTGTCAAATCTGTTATCTAGATGCTTCATGGAGTCTCCCACCTTCACCACCATCATATGCTAGGCAGTGGAACCCTCAGAGCTATCCCAAATCTGGTTTGGCCAGCTTGGGCTCAGGAGTAGGCTTGTTTCTGGGGTAAACAAACCAATTGCAGTGCACATAATTCCCACAAGGTCGTGGGGACTTTGTCAGTGATGCTCAGTGTAGAACTCTCAAGCCCTTTCCTCAGCTGGATTTTCACCTGTATATTGCTTCACCAACAGCTGTTTTGCTTTTCTTCGAATTATGTCTTTATTCAGTTCTCTGAGATGCCAGAGCTGGAGAAGCCTGCAGCCATATCCTCTCCCAGAGCTAAACTACTGCTGCAGCCAAATTCTCCTCACTTGGACTGGCTCCCACAGTCCCACGGGCACCCACTTCAGCACAAACTGTAAATGAGTCAATGCAGATCATGTTTTCTCATGAAGGAGTACCATGCAGATTTGCAGTCACACAACCTGATGCCAGTCTCCTAAAAGGAAGCACGGCATCAAACAGAGCATTACTCAGGTTGGGTTGTCAGCTGTGATTTAAGTTATGTGAGAAGCCAGGCCAGCCAACAGCATCCATTTCACCCCTTAGCAAATATCCAGATGGTACTGGCTGAGCTGAGAGTGTTCTTTCTAACCTCAGAGTCGATGTGTGGAGCTCTTACTGCCAGCTGCACTGGCTGCAAAGGTGGCACTAGGGAAGCTTGGAAAATTACAGGAATGTCTTTTCCTTTTAAAATTCAATTTAAGAATCTAGAAAGGGCACTTGGTGACCTTTTTAGGGGCAATGACATACGGGCCAAACAAAGGCATGCAAGAGCATGATGATCTGAGTTCCTGTGGTCAGCACAAGCATTGACTGGCTGCACAGAGCTGCTACTTCAGGCTTCATTAAAAACTGGGGACAGCATAGGTTGCAAATGTAAAACAAATGGTTCAGCCACAATTAACTTACTTAAGACTCTTTGCTGAGCACATCCTTACTCCCATTTAGCAGAATCTACCACATGCCACCCTGAAAAGCCACCATGAATGGGCCCCTCTTTGGCTGCTGGTGGCTTTCCTCCCTGCAGTGACACAAACAGGTAATAGTGCTGAAAACACAGGCACTTGGGAGGTCTTGTGCAAAGGTAGGTGAGTACAGTGTTCTGTCAGGGTGACAGAAGTGACTGATCCTAGGGCAGCGTGCTCAAAGCTCTGGTGGCAGCTGGGCCTGGGTGGCAATGCCAGCCCCCATCAGCCAGCACCCAATGCAGACATGATCTACATCCTGCACTTTTGGGCAGAGATCCTGCTGATGTCACCATCATATTTTCTGAAAAATCCCTTTGCCAGGATTTCTTCTCCTGGGAAGCTGAGAAGCCTCAGAGAAAAATGAAAACAATAATTATCTGATTCACTTCTCCTGTGTTTTGCTGCTTTGGAATGTGGTTTGGACATTGTTTACCAACTGGTCATTGTTTCATTGGTTTCATGTGAATTGTTTTAACTTAATGACCAATCACTGTCAAGCTGTGTTGGACTCTGAGGAGAGAGTCACGAGTTTTTCATTAGTATCTTGTTAAGCCTTCTGTAAGTATCCTTTCTCTATTCTTTAGTATAGTCTTAGTATAGTATTCTTTAATATAATATATCATAAAATAATAAATTAGCCTCCTAAGAACATGGAGTCAGATTCATAATTTCCTTCCTGCCACAGGGGCCCCTAAAAATACCACATGCTGGGGCTGGGGCTGCTGACACTTGATCCACTCCACGTTATCTGGGGTATGTGGTGATCAGCTGAGCGCCTTTGCTGAGGCAGACCTGACTTACACCAGCAGAACAGGGAGCCAAAGCCAGCTTAGGTTTCTGCTTCTGCAGTCACCAGCAGATGCACTGACCCACCACAGCCAAGTCTTGAAAACTGCTCTCCTTTTACAGAGACAATTAAATCCCTCATGCGCAGCCTTGACATTAAAACATATTTCAATTTAAAAGCAATATTTAGTAATACAGTTGGGGTTTTTTTACCAGTTTATTTGGATGCCAGAATCCAGCAGAAAGCTCAGGACTGGCTGTTTCATGCCTGTTTCATTTTTCCTTTCAATCCATTTTCTCTGGAAAGGAGACATAAGCAGTGAAGCCAATATAGTTTTATTGGATCCAGTGCACTGCCACTAAAACAAATATATGTACACTCAGGCCACTACACTTTTATTAAAACAAATAGAATTTAATTCAAACCAGCATTCAATAGCTACAGATTTTGGTGGGTGGTTGGTTGGTTGGTTTTTTTTTTTTTTGAGACATGAAATTAAATCCTACCAATACTGTTGCTCAATATGTTTTCACAATCAGATTCATTTGACCTAGGCAATATATATTTATCATAGGTAACACATTTTTATTAAAAAGAAATTTATAGAAACCAGGTTTCTTTGGAATGTATAGACAGAAATCCCACCTCCTTGTAAGATTAGACCAAGAGGACAGAGGAAAGAACCTTTATTATTTTTTACACTGGTAAAAGACATTTCTACTGAAGGGGTTCTTTTGACTACTACACTTGGGGTGACAGATATTTTAGAAATGAGGCTTTTAGAAGTCAGTATCTTGCTAGGTAAAATATACTTTTTACAGACCAGTGCTGAAAAAAAAACCATAGTGCTCAATACAAACAAATGCATTCATCAAAGTATTACAGTAGATTCAAACAAGAGCAAGGGAACTAGGGCTTGAGTCAAGATGATGCATAAGATGGTATCTAGAAGAAGCAGAAGCAGCCTGTGGTACTAATAATCTGAAAATGAAGCAAAAAAAAGCTCAATACAGTAACAAAACTGAGTTGTCATTTACAGTAGTGATGTTCATTTTATTGCATTTCTGCACCTCTGTTTGTAAATTATATTTTTACAGATGCCAAAAGGAAGTACATTTCCTTTTTTCACTATGTGTTTCTGCAAATCAAGCCTAGGCCCCCTTGTGTGTCTAATAGAAACCACAGCTTTATAAAAACCATATTTTGCATTTCTAAAACCTTTCCAGTTCTTTATTCATTGTGATATAACCTTTGATCTGGAGCAGTCATTGTCTTCCCTATGCTTCAGTTTATCAGAGAACAATGCAGAACTTAGGAAGAGTGCATGGAAAACCATTCACCTTTTTTTTTGACAACATTTTGTAAGAGAGGGACTGATCCTGCTCCGTAAGCTAAGCTGTTTTCTCCCCCTCAAAGGAAAACACCTGGGAAGGTTGTTGAGATGTGTCTGAGCAATGGCGGAGTGTAGATTTCTGTCCAAGTCGGGAGAACCCATGCACTTAATTCCCATGGGCTTATTAGAATTTCTTTTCCTCCATTGTTAGTAAAAATTTGGGAAGAAAAAAAAATCATTTCATAATCCTATATCAAAATCAGCTGTAGCAGATCTTAATGGGCTCCTCTGAGCTCATAGTGGTAAGAGAAATGAGAGTGCAGCACTGCAGCCATCAGAGTGGTGCCCTGGCTGCATTCGGACCTGCCACAGCTGGAAACAAGCACATCCACGAGCACTGAAGCACAATTTTGGCTGCTGCTTGAGTGCCCCTAAGGCTGACAGAAGACGTTTGGTGTATGAACATCTTGGTGTGGGGTCAGAAGGAGTGCATGTAAATACACAGTGGCACAGGGAGGTTTAGTGAGGGGGGTGTCCCCTGCTTTTTCTCCCTCTACCCTTAAAAGTACTGCCTTGTGTTGACCTTCCCTCTTGAATCAAGGGCTCTCTCTGAGTGTCAGTCGGGAAAGCATCATTAGATAGCAGTGGTGGGGGAGCACTATCCCATCCATATGGGCTGAACAGCTGCCTTTGCAGACTTCCCAGCCAGGGGAGCAAAGGATTAAGTAGAAGACCTGTATCCAGACACACTCCCCCACATTGTGCTGAGTGGCAGCACGGTACAGGTGACAGAATGCTTCCTCTATTTCCAATTCACTTTATCCAAGAGCAGCTACTTCTCCTTTGCCTCGTTCCCTGTGACAACATTTCCAGTCAACAGCTCAGCAGCTGCATCTGCCCGTCAGGCTTCTTGTCCCTGCCAGCCTGGTGCAGAGAGAGGAAAAAAACCCAACCCTACTCCAAACAATTTTAATTAATACTGACATTTATCAAGCTGCAGAGGAAACAACTGCTGCTTGTTGCTTGGGTTTATGTGAAAACAGTAGAAATAAATGGAACTGTCATAAAGTTGTAGACCATCCTGTCTTCATTACATCTAATGCCTGGGAGAAACGAGTTGTGAGCAGCAAGAGATACAGGAGCTCATGGGGCAGCTGATGGACAGCCCAAGCACTGAGGCTTTCTCTGAAAAGCAGGCTTTTCTTAAACCATGCTGCCTTCTTCACATGTAGACACGTGAATCTGCTTAGGATGTTGGACCCCAGCTCTGCACAGTGACCCAGTAAATACCACCCATGTCCCTGCTGTGTCACGTGCTGCTCCAGAGGAGGCAGACCTGTCCCTCATGTGATTTGGGCACATCAGCTGGACTCCTGACATCCTGACTCTGACTCAAAGCCCATGTCTGAGTCCTCCCAGGTGCTGTTCATCACCTGCCTCACACCTGCCTCAGGACTGCAGGTCTGTGACCTGGAGGCACATACACCTTTGACAGGTCTGCCAGGGGCTCATCAAGGTGGAAAGGCCAAGCAGCTGCACTATATTGATGCAAAATGCCAATAGTAGGTGCTTTTCATTTCATGTAAATGTACAAGCATCTTTACAAGCCATCTTGCCCATTTGCTGATCATTTATAGGCCTTTTAAATGTTGTTGGAAAAGCTGTAGTATTTATCACAGCTTTCTGACCAGGGCAGCCTTTGGACATTTCTACCTGCTTATTGACAGCTTTTCCTTAAACTCCTCCGCAGCATTTACTTCCTAGCAAAAATGTAAACCCTTAAAGAGAATAATTTCTTGCATCCTGACTCCTGGAGGTAGAAAATAATTCCTCTTCTTCCACAGATGTGTTCCAGCATCCCAGGTGTCCTTTACTTTAGATTAAAAGCAACAAGAAAGAAATAAGGAAATAAATAGAAAGACTTTGTATGATGGATCAGTAGTGTATGTGATTTCCTTTGCAAGAGCTAATACCTGACCTGATATGAAATGCTAACTGGTCCACTATATGCTTACAATATACCCTATTAAAAAAAAAAAATCCCCCAAAATATTATTAAACCCAGCAATCCTGTGAACCAGTTTAAAAATAGACATTCTAAGGGATTTGTAGGTCAGGAGAAGCTTATCTGTAATCCCTCTGGGAAAAGCAAATCCTCCTGTGGCCCCAGAAATTCCAGTGGAGTCCCCCTGGAGCAGAGAATGCTTGTGTTGGTTTGTTCTTTTTCTGAGAACCTGCAGATCTGGATGATACACACCAAGTACTCTTCTAATGCCATTTTTGCCTTTAATTCCTCAAAGAGCCCTGTCCTCCAGGAAGGAAGCCACATAAGCCACACCAGTGCCTTCCCAAGCTCTCAAATAGAGCCGAAAGCCAAGAAAATCCAAACCTCCTGGACCCATATTCACTTTTTAACCTCACAGGCATCCTGGGTCAGTGGACTGATGAATTTCTGTAAAATGCTCAGTAATTACAGAATCAGATCCTGGCGGCAAATAGCTGTAGACCCTCAAAGCAATGGGTGCTTCCCACTGCACAGCCCCTCTTTGTACCCCTAGACACAGTCAGGTATGGTGTAAGAGTAAGATTCTGTTGCAGCACACAAGAAGCCAGGATATCTTCTGTAGCCCTTGCTTTTAATGCAATTGTTTAATATTATACAATAAAACAGTCATCCTATAGTGACTTTCAAATGGGCCCTCTCATCCTGAAAAGGCACTGTGAATGACAAATGATTCTTCCCAATATTGCTAAAGTGAAATCCACCTATTTTTGTCTCCTTCAGCTCTAGCCAGCAGTAACTGCTGGCTGCTGATTGCTACAGACAGCACATTTCCCTTTCAGGAAACAAATACTGTTTTATTTTGTCGGAAAAAATATGCCCAGTAATGTCAGCTATAAAGTACAGTAACTGGTCTTCAGCAATACATTGAATTATACACACCTAACTGTATTGGAGACCATAAATTCATCAGATGGTGCAGGCCAGGGGGCTTGAGGAGTGGAAGGGATTTGTCTCTTGTCCCCCTCCGGGGAGAACTGTCACCCCAGTGCTGAGATATTGTTTGAGCAGTGACTCCCTGGGGGCAGAGGAGGCAGAACTTGCTGAGTCTGTTTGTGATGTGCTTATCTATTATTGACATTCAGATCCCCTAATAACTCAGGGAATAAAAATGGAAAATGTGCCCACTCAAAACATCTTTGGATCCTGAAATGACAAATTCCTGCTGCAGGGAAGAGACTGATTTGGTTCCTGCCAGTCCAGCTCCCATGGGAAAATACCTTGCCATATTCTGGGGTAAGTTTTTAGAAATGCACATGATTGTGGGGATGTGTCAGAAAACATAAAAGAAAATCACAAGTGGTGATAATGTCACTGACATGGCATTAAAGCCAACTTGCAGCTGTTCAGCAGTTACATCACGCAGAGTGATAAAGATGATAATTTTTTGTTTCCTACTATTTACTATTATTTTTCTCTGGTTTTGGAAACCTGGTTCTATTACTTTTCTTCCCCTGACATTCTCCTCTGACCTTTTCTTCCAGCTTTTCTAAGTACCATAAGGTGCCCTCTTAACAGCCTTTGAGCAATATTTCATATCTAGACACCTTTGTGTTGACAAAGAAAACTTAGAGTTAAATCTCTTTTTAAACTATGTTTTAACAGAGAAAATAAAAATTATTATGGAATGAAAAAAATTGTATTTTTCAGGCAAATAAGGAGATTAAGTTGTTGGAGTTTTTTGCATATGTATTACATACATACATTCACTTCTCTGTTATTTCCATTGTGGCTTGCATTGTAATTCCTAATCCTTGTCAATTTAGAGCACCTAATTTCCAGTTAAAACACAATATAGTCTCTTTAAAATGAGAAGTATCCTTGCCTTTGCTAATGAACATCTTCACCAGATATAGCTAACTTTCTACAGTCTTTCTGTCATGTCATTTCATGCCATTTTTATCTTCCCGTACTTCTCTCATCAAGTGAGCTTTATTTTTAATAGTTTTGTCAAGAACAACAAGAAAACCTCAATAAAATGATGAGACTGTTTCATCTCATTGTGCCTTTTCAGGAGTGTTGATTGAGATGTTAAAATAAGTATCACATCACTACATGACTTATGTAATGGGGTTCTTCAGTCACTAATTTCTGCCAAGTCTACCTGTCTAATCCAGGGATTTTAGGTCAACACTGAGATCAAGGCCTTATTGTTTTTAATAAGCCATTTTTGTTATAAACATATGCATCATGCTTATTATTTTTAGTCATAGAATTTTCATTAGAGATCTGTGCCCAAGATCCAGGCATGACTCATTACATGACAATAGATACATGATACTTGTTATAAATCATTCAAATTTGGGGACAAATTTGACCTGACATAGTACAGGGTTAGTTCCTAAAATGATAATGCTGAGTTTATAGTCCCTGCATATGGGTGACTGGAGGTGTAAGCTAACACAGGGAGAAAAGCAAAACCCCTAATTTCAGTCTGTGCTTCTCCATCTTAATACAAACAATCAATCATTGCAGAAGGAAGCCCAATACTGATCCTTTCCCCACTGAGGTCAAGTAGCAGCTTTGAAGTGAGGGAACTGGGTTCACTGATAAAAATGATAGACAATTAGTGAGTGTTGTGTTTAATTGGAATGAATGAACTTGATTATTTGGTTTCCAATAAAGTGAAATAAATGGTATATAAATCCATTAATAATGAAGAACCTTTGGGTGTCTCTTTGTTGTTATTTTTGATGCTCAGAAGTGGGTCACTCTGTATGTGCATAAACAAAGAAAATAAATGGCTAGAAGAGGAATGAATTTTCCATAACCTGATTAAAGGATACGTCTGGCTCCTCAGAGAATGTTGTAGTGCTTAATGATTTTGTTGCTGTTCTTAATGTGTCTAATGTTTGCTGTTTAAGAAAATCAAGAATAATGTTAAAAGGTTGCTCCAGAGGGGAGCTGTCAGCCAGGAGGAGGAGAAAGCCTTGCTTAGCCAACAAATTCTCCACTGGCAAACTGCAGAAGGCAAGAAGAGAGAAGACCCCTCCCACCCAGGATGGAACTTCACTGGATCTAAAATGAGGGACCAGTAAATTGTGTGTTGTGACCCCCCCGCCAAGCCCCACGTCCCCCAGCTGCAGTCCAGCTGGAGCATGCATGATGCAGCAGTGTGCACACAAGCCCCATGTACATGCCCCCTGGCAAGCTCTGTGTGTGCCCTGGGACCTGGGCTCAGGGGAGAAATCCCAGCAGCTTCAGTTCAGATGTTCTGCTATAGACCCAAGATGCTCCATCTTTCAGCATCCTGCTCCCCAGAACTGAGTGTCATTGCAGCTGAGAGCCAGAGCCCCCCTGTGCTGGACAGGACCACACCTCACACACATGGTCTGACCTTGAGTGCCCTTGCAGCCCGTGCCTAGGAGACCAGGCTCAGCCTCTTTGCTCCCTGCCACTCATACATGACAAGAAATGTGTCTCATGGGAGGTCCAAGATGTGGAGCTGGCACTCAGCCAGGATGGGCTGCAGCACTCCCCAACCCTGGAAACGCTTGCAGGGAAGAGACAAAGAATGGTCTGCTCTTGGCCCAAAATGCCTTTCAGTTGTGCCCTGATACAAATTCAAATGTGTATGTGAGTATATCCCAGGATCCCACTGATTAGATACAGGCTCTGTAGTCCCATCAGCTTGCACCAATTCCTGATATCAGCATCTCCCAGTCACTGCACAAAGTTCACTTCTCTCCCAGTCACTTGATCAAAATCCAAGTATTTCCAGCATAGTGTGTGCTCTTTTGGCATTGGCTGTGAGACCAGACATAAAATCCTAATGGGCTGTGTTATTATTTTAGCATGCTGCTTGTTCAGTTCTGTGCAGAGCAAACCAGGGGAGGCAATTGGCAGATGCTATGAGATCACAGCCACAAGAGTTGGGAGAAGTTGTGTCAACAAAGAAAAGACAGCTCCCTAGCTTTGAAGGGCATTCTGCCTGCCAAACTTTGAAAGTCTGCTGGGGACAAATGGAGCCATGAGAATCCCTAGAAAAGAAGATGCAAAAACCACAAATGATAACATATGAAGGCTCCTTTGCAGCATGAAATGACAAGAACCTTAACCAGAGCAGCTGCTGTTAGCGATCCCCGAAATGACAGTTAGGAGGGTGATGACAGTAATAATACACCTTTGAAGGATAAAGCCTTTATTAAGGGAAAATTAGCAAAATTAATTCCTAGTATTAGTCAGTAATTTGTCTAGGGTCACACAAAGGTTGAACTTGACTCTCTTTAGAGACAATACTTTTCACAAATCTGCATCTCCTTAAGAAAAGGAGCCCTATTTATTTCTTGCAGACATGTTTGCAGTTTGTAGAGCTACCTTCATAATATCATCGAGCTGGTCTTTGTTAGCTCAGGATCCTTCTCACATCGCTCACCATTTTAGTTCCCATAACAACAGAATACATTTGTAATATGGAAACTCAGCTTCCCTCAATTCTTCTGGGCAAGCTTGCTTTCTTCACTTAATAGAAGCTTGTAACATACTAAAGGTTTCTGCAAACCTGATAACTTGAATATTTTAACACAGTAGGTGATTTGGTGCAAAGTTTTGATGAAATTATGTTCCTGTTTAAACAACATATTCAGGTAAAGTTACAATTTCAAATGTCTGCAGCTTCTGGCTTTGGTATAGCCAGGGATTGCCACATCATACCTGCATTTTCTAATTGAGATATAAAATACATGTTTTTGAATATGCCTTTTTAGATTCCAATGAACCCATTGTGTATTTTTTGTGTGAAAAAACGAGTTTGAAAACAACAAAGTTGGCTAGGCTAGCAAGCTTTATCTTCAGCCTATAGCTCTTTCCCTGAATTCAATACTGCAGGCACAATTTAATGCAAACCCAATTTATGACTTAATGCTCCAGGGACCATAGTGGGAGATTGTTACATTATTCTTTTCTAATCCTATTTGTGTTTTAATTTGCTAAGTCTGTAATGAGGTGCATGCCTTGAATAGATTCAAGATCTTCAACATTGCTTTTGACTTTGTTTAATATAATAGATTGTACAGTTTGCATTCAGAATTGAGGTGTTCCAGTCAGTACTATCTCTTCATTTTCAAAACTAGAGTGGATAAAATTATGTTCTGAAAGTAATTGTAACCATGTTTCCTTGTTTATCACTTAATGGTGTATTTCCTGTTATAATTTTCTGTTACAATATGTGAGGTCACAAAAATCAATTCTCCGTGGACTCTGACTTGACTGCTTGAAATTACTCCCCAAAATGCTCTGAAAAAATTAAGGAGAAAATAAAGCACTGGCTAGTAAGTGGCTGGCTATACTAATTCTTTTGTATTATTGCTTTTCTAATTTTTTGTGCTGTTGAAACTCTAGTAAACATATAGAGAAATGAAGTAAAATGTCAGTTATATGAGATACTCCAGTGATGGTAATCAACATACCCCTATTTATGCTGATGATTTATGGGAATAAATCTACCCCAATATACCCATAGCATTTTGGTTCTAAAATTCATTGCCTGTGATCCCAGTTGCCATTCATTCACATGGAGAATAGAAATCCCATTTCGGATAATCTCTAGACATCAGCTTTGCTTTCATTCTTTTTGGAACAGAAAAAAAAAAGAGAAAACTCCATAATATATTTGATTTTATTCTTGTGATCATATTTTAAAACATACTAGACCACAAAAATGTAACAGCTGAGAAAGGCAAAATATTTAAAAAGGAAAAATTCAATGCCTTGAGACCTAAGAGGGGGAAAGGGAAAGGGGAAGGGGAAGGGATAGGGGAAGGGGAAGGGGTAGGAGAAGGGAGTGATGTCACAGTGACTAGGATTTAAACAGAACTCTTGTTTTCAGACAGCACACAGTTCTAATAATATTTCCCTGGCTGGTTCTCATTGCTATCACACAGACCTTTGTCCTGAGTCACCTTTGTCCTGTAACAGCCATACCAGGGGAAAATCAGGATTTTGGTTCCAAATCCATGGTCAGAGCCAGTTGTTCTTTTTCCTGAGTTCTGGCACTGTAGGAATCTATTAAACTCACAGAATGCAGCTGGAGCAGCTATGTCACTGACCCAAAATAAGCTGTAAGCAGACACTCCACAGAGCACAGCAAACAGTGTTTACATTGATGCTCACCTTACAGACATATCCCATCTAAATGCCTTCTTGCAATATTAGACAGACATTCCTCTTGATTTCTCCCATGATTTCCTTTCCTGGGTATAGTTTTGCCTAAATCTATGCATTTGGAAACAGGCAGAACCCAAAAAAATGCAGGATTTTATAAAAATGAAAAGACAGGCAATCTTTTCCAGAATGCACCCATCCAGGATGTGGATTTTGTAGCAGCAGTACAGCCTTATGAGTCACAAATGCAGGAATCCAATAATCAGAATAATGAAAGCTCTTGCAATTTAATTTCTTCTTCAAGCATGCATTCTGTTCACTTTCCACACAGTCTTAAGAAGTAATAAATCAGAATAATGGAAAGCTTACAGAAATCTTGCATTGTATTAAAAGCTGCTCTTAATTTGTGAAACCTCCACTCAGGCCAACAGATTCTTCAGTTTCTTATTTATCAAAGCAAGCATGAAATACCTCTAGCTTTTCTCAAATTTCAGAAGAAGGAGAAGGAGGACTTTGGATTCATATCTCTGGCTCTGAGCAGATGGATGCTGGATCAACTGCTGCAATACCCTTATTTTCCATCTTGAACACAACTATAATCTCTCATAAACTTGATTTTGGGAAATCCAGACAGTGGGAAACTCAGAAGCACCAGTGAGGCTCTACACTCTCAGACATTTTTGAGGCCTGAGGAAACATCTGTGGGTACAAAGACACCATCCAAGCAAATTCCAACTTCCCCCCTTGGTTAGTACTGAACACAAAGCCTAAATCTGTAATTACCTTACAGGTAAACTAAAGCAATCTTCATTTCATATGGCTGAGAATGAAAGATGAACCATCAGAACAGCCCTCGGTTAGGACTAATTATTTTTTGATGCAGTGCTTCCTAATTTTTTGCAATGTATCTGCTCCCACTCACACCAGGTAGTGTCTGGTGATGATACCGATCGGGAGGACACATGAGGAAGGTATATGGGGTTTAAGTAGCATATCCACAGAACTAATATACAGAAAACACCCAAGTCTAGATGAAGGATTTTCAGGTAGTAATCTTCATAGACCACAAGTGGTCTTTGGAGTCCTTTCTGATCATCTGGAGAATGATTTGGAGATGATCTGGAGAATAAAATTAATTTTTGTCTTATTACTGAGGTTCCTGGCACCAGGACTGGTGGAATACCTCAATATCACTTCATTTAAACTTGTTGTGCCACCAAAATTTTAAAAAAGACATGCAGGCTGTGTAGGGACTGTGTCCAACAGACACGGCAGAACAGCTTTTGGAACCAGAGCTGATGGCTCTCAAGAAGGGCTGCTGGCCATGAGTTAGCACAGGAGCCATCAGATCCATTGGACAAATTTAAAAATGACACTCAGACTGACAGTCACTGCCTGCTTCCACTATCCCTCACATAATGACTGGTTTAAAAGTGCTGGATCTCCAAAAACTTCTGTCAGAGAACTTTGAAGGGTTAAGTGTCATCCAGCATCCAACCCTTGGCTGTAGATATTGTAGGGAGAAAGCATGAAGCGGACTTTTGGTGAAAATGAGATGCTTGACTCCAAGAGTGCAATGCTAGAAACCTTCTCACAGTTTCTGTCTTGCCTAAATGCATCAGTACTGCCTCTATTTCACTTTCACACAGAGTTATGCCTCTCTACTCTGCCCTGACCAAGCCATATCAAGAAATTAGATAAAATTCCACATTAGTCCCCAGGGAGTAACCTCTGGACAAGACTCACACACCTGAGACCAGCCTGTGCTTAGTTGGTTACTCCACTGCTGTAGAAAGTGCAAGTTTGAGTCTTCTCGGACAGATGAAAGAACAGACCACATTTCCTACTCTCTGGGTAAGTGCTCTGCCACCTGACTTTTGCATAAAAGCAGGGTATGATGCACTTCTCATATGTTCTCATTTACAAGAAAGCAGCAGCAGTTACCCCTCTTTCTTCCAAAATTTGCAGTGGATGCCAGAATTTTTGGTGTCTTCATTTCCTCTGCAAATACCCACTGGACTCAGATCACCCAAGGGTTTTAGTCAGAGCAGAGCTCAGTTTCTGCTGCTCAGACAGTCTTGAGGCACATGCTGAGCTGCCCAGGAGGGAAAGCACAAGATGTGGGACAATAGGTGCCTCACAGACAGGTGACAAGCAAGCAGGGCTTTAGAGTTGTGTGCCACACATTACTTGATAATCTTCATTTTAATATCAGCCTTCTGATTGTTAGACAAGTCAATGACACTCATTTTGACTTCTCCTTGAGGCAGCAAGGAGAGATGGGCCTTTCCCAGAGCAGACCTGCCTGTCAAAGAAGACTCACCTTTGCTTGATGCAAGCACCTCAGGATGCAGTTCCACTTTTCTCTGTAATTGGCACAGTTTTAAAGCTCCTCGTCCTTTACCATGCACGCTTGCAGCTCCCATTGCCTGCCCCGGCCACCACTTGCAGGGCTTGCAGACTTCCAAGCCAGGACAGTAAAATCCTGTAAAGCAAGTCAGAATTTCCCATAGCACTGCCCTGGTCAAAGTTTATTTTTGACTTCCTTTTGTTCATGAGTGTCCAGAGAGACTAACTGGTTTTCTGTGATAGCAGGGAAAAAGGAGTCTGAGGGAAGGATGTCTCTTACCTGCTAGAGTCTAGGAGGCATTTATTACACATCTTATTTATTATTGGAGATGCATATTCAAGCTTTAAAATACATCTGTGACTTGATGGTCTTGTGTGTGTAGCAAAGAGCAACTGCACAGTGATGGTCCAGGGACCCTCTGTCTAAAGAACAGAGTCCCTGGCAGCAAAAGGCACTTGCAGAGAGCAGCAATGAACATTTGGCCAGAGAATATTTCCCACCATGGGCTAGGAGGGCTGCAGTGTTCTTCCTGTCCTTGCCCTTATGCCCAGTGTTGCACAGGCCAAGTGGACCAGGTCCCTGTGCAGCCCACCACCACCCATCCTCACTCCCACCTGTAGAGACACCTCCAGCCTGCAGGTCACAGCAGCTGAGCCTGCTTTTACAGTAGGCAACCAGGTGGCTGCAGACTATGGAAAGACAGGCAAGGAAGCACTTCCAACAGAGAAAAAAAAATAAATTCAGTGCCCACAAGATAAAATGTATTCAGTGGGTAATATGATGCCTGCATGCTAAAATTCCTGAAGGTAATTAGACTTCATGTTTGCATATGCTTATTGCTTTTTCCTTTTCCTAAAAGGATTAAATATTTTGTTATAATTTCTTAAAGAAAGCATCCATTTCTCCACAAATGAAATCAGATACTTGTGTTGGTTCCTTCATAGAGATGCATGTAGGAAAGTGTAAGCATGTATCTATATGTCTCTGTTGAACACACTAATGTGCACAGAGGTATCTAACCTTATAGTTATTATTAGAAAAACAAAATAGAAGGAGGAAAGCTGTTAGGTGCTCTTTTCAGGAAGCTGACAGTACTGGCTGACCTTTATCACGGCACGAGCATGTATTAGCCAAAATAATACCTTAACAGTTTTTTAGTACCTGACTATATGTTCTGTTCTAAGGAATAGCAAACGTTTAATCATAAATATTTTAATGGCTTCAGGGATTCATGGTATTCAATGACTGTGTTAAATGATAATAATCACATCTGGTTTATTACTATAGTAATTCAGCAGCTTCTCTTCAGTAGTTATTTTTTATTATATGTGCTGTGCTACTGTCATGGTCATTTATAGCAGTAATATTTTAAAGTGGCTCATTTGTTTGTTTAAGGACAGTTTCACAATATATTTCTGTATTAATATACATTTTGTACTATTATTTTCAAGCTGCCACTGGAAAATTGATCCTAGCTTGTTACAATGAGAGGGGCCGAGACTGACACAGAATGCCAATGCTGAGAGCGAGCGACAGAGCAGATGGGTAGTGTACTGGTCTCCACTGGGGCTGTAATTGCTGTTGAGTTTTATTCATAAATGAAGGGGTCCATTAAGAAATAGTTAACTAATAATAAACATGAGGGGAGGATTTGAATCAGGCAGAGCACAGACAGAAAAATGCCATAGTTACACAGTCAAAAAGCAACTGGATATGGCCATTTTACAAATTGTAACCCAAAAATACTCCCATTTTTTTCATGCTATTGCTCTTATAATGGAGGGACTTTTACTAGGCAGGCGAGGGAGAACTGATTGATTTTGCTGATCATTTTATGCAGCTACCTGCCCACTCTCAGTCACATGAGAGAGGTCTCATTTATCTTAATGGGATCATTTGTGAGAGTAAAGGTTTGGAGGATCAAGCCATACATCAGCACAAATGGGAAGAAAGTAGCAGGAATTAGTTACCAAATTAGAGGGGGGACCACTCAAGACTGGAAAGACGTTCCCACCATTATTTTCTCACCTTGGAATTGCCATTTTCTAAAACCTTATTTTCCTCAGCATGCTGCACTTCCTGGTCATGGCATTCTCAGGCATCTGGGATTCAAGCTATCCACCTGGAGAAAGTGACAGTGGAAAGTGGACCAAAAGGGAATGTCTTGGAGGGTAGCATGTGTGAAGATGTGGCAATCTCTCATCAAGCCCTAATAGCACTTGTGCCTCTCCACTCTCTCAGCAGCCCAGCCATGGGAGGTTTATGTTGAATTTAAGAGCAACCAAGAAGTTACTGGCCCACATCAGAGCTTGCCCAGTGTATTGAGATCTTGCATTGCCTTTACAGCTGGCACAAAATAATTAGTAACCATGTTCATGGGTGTGAAAGATATAGATAAAGGCAATTTGTAAACCTTGTTTGTGAAAGAAAAACTGGTAGAGCAAGGGTTAACATTCTGCTCTCTTATTTTTTGCTCCTTTCTCTCTCTTTCCATTTCCTTTCCTGCTTTTAATGACCTGGTGAAGAAGGTTCTATTTAGCTCAGCAAAACCTCTCCACTATCCCACCACACAGGATGTATTGAATTGTTGCAGCAAAAGTTAAAAGGAACATAAGGACAATTGTTAGTGCTTCTTTCCTGCTCTGTTTTCTAGTTGGTTTGATTGGTTGGTGAGCTGAGAGTAGATGGCTTCTACAGCACTGAGTGATGAATGACTCTGAAATAGTCTGTAACCAGAAGTGCCAACTGACATGCTGCTGATGTAACTGACACACGGGGTTATGTTTGTATAGAGTCACTTAAATAAACATGTGTTAGGCTGGAGCCAGCTACACCAGCCCTTCTTCTTCACTTCCCCCCACCCTTCATTTATCACCAAAAGATACTAATAATGATTTGATCTTCCTATCAGTCATTCGTTATATTAATTAATTAAAATGTAATTGTTTTAAATGCCTCTCCATTGCCGTGGGTACTTTGTACTGCACTTAAAACACACACACTATCAGAGGACAAAATAAATCCTCAATAAAAAGACATACTCATCAAATGGGTTCCTTCCAACTAGCAGTTCCTTTCATCCTGCAATTATCTCCATAGCCTTCAAAGTGGCCTTTCCCTAAATGCTCAGGAAAATAAATTGCTCCAGAAGCTTGACAAGGAGTTCAGCTAATCCCAGGTCTTACAAAAGGAGCCAAAGAAAATTCCTCAGAGAAAAAGCTCTTCTAGGAGACTTCCCCTTTCCTCTACTCATACTTACCATTGTGCGATGTTTCTTCCTGTGTGGCTTTCTGTGTAGCTTCATCAAACCTTATAAAAATCTTTATTCCTCTTTATGGCTTCTCTGTCTCCCAAGTAAAGTGCTGAAATAAATTTCCAATCTAAGCTTTAAAATATATATACTGGCATTGAAACCCACACTTCTGTATGATTATACTAGGCAAGTCAGTATGCAACAATCTGGTTTTAATGTGTAAATCACGGAAGAGTACAAAACAAGGATAAGAATTTATGCAAGGGCCTTTTCTATGGGTAGTTCTGCTTGGCATTGGGATCTTTGCCTGACCTAACACTCAGAAAGTCTTTATTGCAAGACTCAGGCAGTCTTAAATTTAATAACTCACACATCAGAAATATATGGTTACTCAAAGTGCCAGTAGAGGATAGCATCCATTATAAGACTGGTTTAGGCACACAAGGAGGGATTACTTTCACAAGAGGGAGAAAACGGAATTTAAGAATTCTATAAATTGCATTTACCCTGATTTTATTCTAATACTCTCTTTGTTTATTTCCCATCACTGTGCACTGGGAATGAACTCTGCCTTGCCACAGCCAGCCTCCAATTTCCATAGCAGCATTCCACAGCAGTGCAGAAGATGGACTACCCAAATAAAAGAAAGACTGGATAAAACAGTGCACTGGTTTGTTCATCTTAAACATCACCTGATATTGCTTGGTTTCAGTACTTCAGTACCCTGGGTCTGAGGTACCCCATAGCTTCTCCCTGGCATTGCCCACGTGATGAATAAGGCTGTCTGTTTTCAGACCATCCTGCCCACTCTGCCATGCAGACTGGAGAACAGACCGGCTTTGCTAGTGTCCACGTGAGGATTTTTAAGGCACTCACTTACTAGATGCAGTAAGGCCTCCCAGCCATCTCTGCGTTGCTAATCCATACATAAGCCTTCAGAGTATTCCTCTAAAGGGCCTCCTTAACTGGCTTGTAAAGCCTGGGACACCTGGAGTAAGGGGGAAAGGAGCTAGCAACGCCTTCAGCACTGTTTGGGATTAACTGCTGGGGCAGAAACAGAGAGGATGCAAAGGAAAGCTCTGCAAAGCCTTCTGGGCCCCAACTGCCTCCACTTTCACCTCTATCCAGCTGAGCTGGGAAGATCTGGCAGCCGGTGGGAGCTTTCCTAAATTTACACCACCTGCTCTTGCCTCCGTGCTTCAGATGAGTCAAATGGAAAGGAAATTCTTAAAAAAGCACATGGTGGATTCTTGGTGTAAATCAAAACCAGGAGCAAATCACTGTAGCTGTTCTCGAGAGTTTTGGTTTCAGACTCAAATGTTTCTTTAATATGGTGGTCTTTCACCCTTCTTCTCCTTGCTTTCTCAAGACACATGGATGGCTGTTGCCTTACCTTACACTGAGCTTGCTTCAATGACGTCAGCCCATTCCTTGGAATGAGATTGCTAATTACCTCCACACCCTTCCACTCTTGTTTTCTGAAGAAGGGCCTCTTGCACTGGGAGAGCTGAAGAGTTACAGGACACAGCAGTAGCTGTGGCATTTAATATCTTGTTGGAGGCATGACAGATTTAGCACACACTTGCCTGGCTATTTGGATTCTGGAGAACACTGTATGCCTGATTTCTATCAGGTCGAAGCAATGCCTCATTGCAGGCCTAAATTGCAGGACAGAACCTCTTTAAGGGAAAAGGAAAATGAATACCACCCTCTATAAATTAGCTGGAACAAACAAACTAGTTGCTCAAAGTTACTGTACTCCTGCCAGGAGTCATAAACCAGCTAGCTGTGTTTAAGAAAAGTAAAAACTGTTTTTCCTACCATGGAATAAACATTCTCTGGGTTCTATTCCTAACCACAAATGGCAAATGTATGCAACTCTCTGAGAACCAAATTCTGCTCACTTTCCAAATTCGCTTAATATCCCATCCTGGGAGATTAATTAACTTGACAGGGAAGCCAACACTGAACCTGGAACAGAAGTGTTTCTTGAAGTAAGTGGTGTTCAGTTCATCTAAAGAAGCTGCTCTGCTGAGGCCAGCAGAAAAATCTGCAATATTTTAACCTAGATGCTCCTGTTTTCCAG
Source organism: Molothrus ater (assembly GCF_012460135.2). NCBI lineage: Eukaryota > Metazoa > Chordata > Aves > Passeriformes > Icteridae > Molothrus > Molothrus ater. The sequence continues at coordinate 33,871,475 of NC_050478.2, read as the reverse complement.
TTTTGCAAGTAAAGTTTTGATTTTAAGTAAGAGACCTGAGAAACAGATACTGGGCAAAGGTATGACCATCTTTTAAGTGAAAGAGGAAGCATTTATCTACCTCCAGAATTAATTCCAGAAATTTTCAAACAAACCTCAGAATGAGCACACCTTCACAGAACATACAAAATGTATGTGCTGAAAATGAGTTTTTTGGCTTTTCCAAGGAAAGAGCTAATCCTCTAGTTCAGAATTCAAAACGCAGATCATCCCACTCCTCAGTGGGAGCTGCTGCCTGATTTCACAAAGGCTTCCAGCAGTGAAGCCTTCAGAGAAGCCCAGTTATCCTGCTTGCCCCCTCACTTGCAGACAAAGGCAGGGAGTGTGTAATACACATTTTCATTGTAGCAAGAATTCCAAGAGGCAGAAGTTGTGTCTTCTCCATGGCCCTTTAAAATCACCTAATGTTGCTCTGGTTGTCCTGACTTCACAAGGAGGCTTTGAGGCCTTTCTGTAATTACAAACACATCCTCAATCCTGCATCCACACCCAGTCCCTGGCATCCTCCTGGCTGGGCCTTCAGCTGTGCATGGTTGAATTCTTAGGGCTCAACACAGTTCACTCAATCTCTCTTGACCTTGCCTTACCAGCAGTTGTTCAAAAAGCCATTTAAATGCTTTTATGCCTTTGTGTACAATTCTACAAGTAAAGGTACCAGCATGTTAGCAAGCAGCTGAGATGCTGACTTCTTTCAAAGGAGTTAGAAATAGATCTTGATCTGTCTAGGCAGCTTTGAAAATCTTTGCATTCAAACTCTTCACAAGCCAAAATACATTTCAAAATCTAATCTACCATGTCCAAACTTTAAAACAGTATGGAGTTATTAGTTTTTCAGCAGGTTTTGTTTGACAGTTAGGTCTTTCAAGAATATATTTGTCCAGATTCACAGTATTCTAAACACCCCTAGAGTTCTTCTCAAATAGTGGGTCTTACACTAAAAAGGAGAATCAAGAAAATCCTCCATTGAATGTAAAATTAATGAAGAATATATGTCTTGTTGCTTTCCCCCTCTTTTGTTCCACTCACCATTGCTCCTTATGTTTTTCAACCTTTTGGCCAATGTCAGTATCAATTTCATCATTATCCTGTGGAGTCTCCAACCTATTAAAGAAAATCTCTCTCAACAGGAATACACATCTGCATTTTCTCCTGATTCTTGATCCATTAGCAAACTTGCCAACTGTTCATTGTGAATGAGTAATTTTCCTTTTGAGGAACGTTACTTCATGATTTTTAATTAATACAATGTGGAAAGCAACAAACTATTATGGATTTCAGAGGGAATTTTTCAATCCAAACCAGGTCGGGAGGTCAGCATGTGAGATAGGTTATTTGATAGCGTAGGATAAGATACTAACTCTGCTGTTTCATGACATGCCCTCTAACCCATTGCTATCTGAATAAAACATGCCCTTTTCCAATGTGTATTTCTTGGTCATTAATTTCCCTTCCTGTGCCTGGACTTCGTACTCTGCTCGTGACAGGTTTCTCAGGAAAGAACTAATACAATAGGACTCCCCAAAGGAGGGAGAAAAGGGTGTCTTTGTAGGAAATATTAATTCCCAGGGCTTACACTGAGGCAGACTGCCATGTGTGGTCATTCTGCCTTGGGACTGGTGCTGCACGCAGGAAACTGGTGCAGAGCTTGATGATTGATGTGGGCTGCTGGGTTGGGTCAGGGGAACAGATGTGTATTAGATCCCTGATCTAACCACGGAGAAAAAGTTTGAATGCCTTTAAAAAGTGCCCAGTTGCCTGATTTTGCCAAGCTAGTTTGACACATTACCTTATACATGAGCTATCATTTTCATCCCAAGGGCGTATAAACTGGGTAGCATGGAAAGGCATGTTCAACTGAATAATTAACATTCAACTGTGCAGAAAGAAAATTGAATGGGCAAGAGGTCCAGCTGCATATCAATGCCTCAGACTGGTTGCTATGTCCAAAACCCAGCAGATTGTCTCATCCTTTCCTTTTTCCTAAGATTCAGTCTACAATGAGCAGGAGTCCATGCACTCCATAAAACTGAATAGAAAATAAACTAGACTAAATAAAAAGTAGAAAGGTATGAAAATGTAACTAAGGTGATGTGCACAGGAGGGCAATACTAATGATCTCATCAAATGCTTACTGTTGCTTTTTTTGGAGAGACAGTGGCTGGTTTTTAAGGTTTTGAACAAAATTACAGCAATGTAGGAAAGACATGAATAGTTCTGCAGATCCGGTGACTGACTGCCAACAAAGCAATAATATTTGCAATAGTAGCATGTTAGGAAGTTCCTTTTACAATCAGTTAGCTATCAAGCCTGACAATTCACACATAATCATTTAATGTATACCAGTAGAAAAGCTTTAGTACCTCTGGGTTACTCACAGTAATCTGTCTGGCCCTTGTTTGGACATGCAAGTTCTTTGGTACAAGCACTATCTGTACTTTGGATTCTGTACAGCAGAGCACAGAACAAACTGTTGGTGTTTAAAAAGGAAATGATTAATATTTCCCCTATTTACTGGACTAGAAATTCCAATAGATACCATCAGATTCCCACAACTAGTTTCTGCTGGTACCCAAGCACACAACTGCTAGTTAAAAACCCTTTTGTCATGACAGAAAAGGTATTCAGCAAGAAGCACTGAGAACTGAAAAACCCCAACCCCACTAGAATTTCCATTACAGTGAAGTACTTCTCTCTGACAGTGAAGCACAAAGTTCTTTAGCACCAGCAAATGGGATACTCTACATTATGTCACTGACCCTGTCCTTAACCCAAAATTGCAATTACCAGTGAAACATGTACTTCCAAAAAGCACTGAGAATGGAGCTACCCCTCACCCCTGACTGATTTTCTGCCATGTGCTGGCTTTTTGGAGCAGATAGGTCACAGGGGCCACCACAGGTGTGGACCAAACATATAGACAACAATATAAAGAAGAGTGACATGATGGTGTAGGGTAAAAAGCCTCATCTTAAAAGCATCATTCAGCAACCATTCTCTACTCCTGGTCACTCTACAAAAAGACTGTGTGTGCACAGTTTGATATTGTGCTCATTTCACTCTGCTGCCACACTTTTCATCCAGTGCTGGAGTCCTAGAGGAGAGAAAAGTATGTGCTGCAAGACTGCACCCTCCTGACTCTGCCAGGAGTGGTGCTGAGCATGTTCTCTCACAGCTCACACATAAGTTGAGGACCTGTCAGCAACACATGCTACATTTTTGCAAAGACAGGAAGAGAATAGATTTTTTTGAGATCCCTGCTGTGTAGAGTGGGGTTTTTTAACAGGTCTCCAAATGCTCTGCTCTAGGACTATGTCTCTGGACCTGTATAGAGGTGATATTGCACAATCCTGAACTCTTCTTTTAATCTCTTGCTAATAAAGCTTACTGAGGAAATATGCTACTACCAACAATAGATACTTTGATTAATCAGAAGTCTCGGTCTGTACCCACAACAACCTCTGCCTGCTCCAATCCTACACAGAGATGAAGAAGAGAGGAGGGATCGGGGCAGGAAACAAGCACGTCTGCTACTGGAAAGGCTTTTCCAATGTGACTCTAGTTGGTTTGGGGGCTTGAAGAAGCGAGGCAATGAGCCACACTTCAGAAACCAGAGAGAGCTGAAGGAGTGATCTGCAAAGCTGAAACTGGTGACATTTCCTTGAACTTACCTGGATGACAGAGGAGTTCAAAAGCCCGTGAGCTGTGTGTGCCAGTGAAACACACACTGCCAATAAGGCACCATCACCCTGATGTGTTTTTGTCTCTGTGTCAGGATTTTGGTGTCAGGTTCAATGACAGCATGGGCTTAGAAAGAGAATTCCATGGCTCGGTAATTCAGTGCCACACTACCAAGTTTTACAGATATCCTGCATCTCTCCTGTGATATATTCACCATCAAAACATAAATATATCCTTCCAAAGTGGATAATTTTCAGCAGTAGAAACCTGAAATCAAGATCTAGAAAAGATTTGTAAGGTGGTAATTTACATGTACTCGAATAACATCTCCCAAGTAATGCATGCACATCTGAAATTTGTCCCATTAGGTGAGTGTTTTCAAATAAGTGGTCTGGGAGTCAGCCCTGCTGGAGTCAGCCTCTGCAGCACTGCCAAAGAGCAGATTGGCAGCCCAAAGCTACAGCCCTTATTTTCTGGAAATCACAGACTCACGGTCTTCACAAATGTGCTTTACTTGTTGGATTCTTGGAGGATGGAAATTGTCCAGTATAAACTGTGTTGAGACCACAGTTTTGCAACATTGGAAGGAAAAAATAAAGTCTAAGCTCATGCCAACCTTGTAACCACATCAGCAGTACACTGGTCTTATTTAGAAGTACAAGTCTGCAGCAGTTTGGACAGCCCAGGGGAAATTCTCCAGATTTATGTCCGCATACCTGAAAAGGTTTTGGAATGAAATCTGTTGAGAGGAACAGACGAGGACAAGGATGTTCAGAGTTTAATTTATATAAGCTACAGTAAACAACTAAAAATTAAACTAGAGCCTGAAACAGCCCTAGTCAAAGCCTCTCCCTCTTTATCCTTTTCCTCGTGACATTTATTGCAGGGCCCAAGAGAGGACTGGAGAGTATGCGGTGATAGGAGTCAAATGTAAGACATTTTCCAAATGGGTGAGGGGAGAACGTTTTCTCTGAACGTGTTCCAGGAGCAGACCTGAGAAAAACGCCTGATCTGCAAAGGCCTGATGAAGAGTTAGCCTTTCATTGCACGGCATTCCCTTTGAAGCTGCGAGAGTGTATGTGATTGAGGATGCATTTCTGTCACGGCTGCCTTGGGAGTCACATATCCTGTGCTTACCGTATTTTATTTTATTTTAATCTGTGATGTTTGACATTTTGAAGGGTTTGCATGCGGCGGACATGATGGTAAACACTTGAATCACACCAGGAACATCAAGAACTGCCAAGTCAAACACCAGAGCTGCACGGGAGGCTGAGACAAGGTCTCCAGTGATTTGTCAGTGGTGATGGCACTGAGGCTCACAGTGGCCCTGGCACTGGGCTCTCTCCTTCCTCCGGATTTTAGGATTGGAGCAGGCAACTCCACAATCTTGCCAGGATTAAAAGATTTTACCAAATACTGACAAGTGCAGTCAGCCAAGAAGAGATGTTGCCTGAAATTTCCCAGAGGAAAACAAGCCATTGTGAGAAATGACTGGATGTTGTTGCTCTGCATTTATGTCTACCTACACTGAGGCATTTTGCTATGTCTGCTGAGTGCAATTGCTGAAAAACTCATCAAAACACATCAGTCATCTTTAAAAATAAGTCTATTTTCCTAATATTATTTCTTTATGTGAAGAAAATCCCTGCTGATGGAAAAAACCCTCAAAAATGGCTTGCAGCAAAAGCCTGTAGGTATTTCAAACCTGGGCCTGTGTTTCCAAAAGCAAATAATTCAGATGTAGAAATTCAGATAAGTGAGGAAAATTTAAGTTGTTGACAATGGGGATAGTGAGTGGGGCTATACAGAATCTCAAAAGTTTATCTGAAAAGCAATTTCTTAAAACCTAGATCTTGCCAGCTTCTCTGAGCCTCTGGACTCCAATCTTATTTGGGTTGACTTCAGCTCAGGGAGCACGAGGAAGAGGATGAGCCTTCCTTGATCAATGCCTTGCCCCTGATTCAAGAGGCTGATGCCTCTGGACTGTCACAGAAATTATTTAGGAGAGTCCATATCTGGGGGAGGTTAAGGAGGCACTGAGGGACACTGTAGAGCAAGCAAGATGGGAAAGGACCTCCCAGACTTTCTAGGCAGTGCCTTCCTTGCACAAGAATAACACATAAAACCTTTCATGGAGCTATCCACCACCATCCAGACAGCACTTTGGTTTTGCTCGCTGCTGCTCCAATCAGAAAGTCGTTCCAGGACCTCCCTGCTCTTCTGATTAGGACTTCCCGCTAATCTCCAGACTAAATTTATTTGTGAGCAGTGTATAACTATTTGTTTGTGTGCCAGCATGGCCTTAAAACTAAGCCCAGCCCCAAAACCCTAAAAAAAGGAAAAACAAATTTTTACATTCCCCGTTGTTTGCTCCTGATGTATTTATAGAGAGTGATCCTACCTCTTCTCAACCACCCCCCTGTTAGAATAAACAAGTGCCTGCTGTGCTGGGACAGCCCATGGGACACCCTCTGGCCCTTCCACCCCTTTTGCTGGTCTGAGGGTGTCCGAGGGAGAAAGATGGGCTGAGCCAGTACCCAGCAGGGCTGCACAGAGGGGAGACAAGGTGTATTTGATGGTTCCCTTCATTGTCTGTCCTTGTGTAAGACAGATGAAAATGTTAATAGGAGGGAGCTGGGGAAGGGTTTTACCCTGCAGGACTGAACCTAGGGCACAGCCTTGCAGCCAGCACAGCTCAGCTGCACTGTGCAGAGCAGATCAGGGGTTTGCTGGAGGGCTACAGACCCACAGAAGGACACTTCAAGCAGTGCGTGAGCTGCAAACTCATACCCTGGACCATACTAACCCCTTTTTGCACTTGCATATGAAGGAGCATAATTATTCTTTCCCTTCATCAAGAGGAGTAACTGGTTTTGTATAGACAATTTTCAAAGCAGTGCGACAGCTACATACACACCCTGCCTCAGCTTCATGTGCTGCAGAGGAGGACAGAGGCTCACATAGCCAAATGCACATTTTACCCAGTATTACAAGGCAAGAACTTTCAGCTTATCATTTCACTGGACAAATGATACAAGCAAAGCATGGCTGAGCAGCTCCAGGCTTGGCATGAAAGGCTCTCAGATAAATCAGGGTAACGTGTGGCTTTTTTGACAAGCTACCACCATAAAAAGCCCCAGGGCATTCTGAAATATGGCTGGAAACAAACAGGGCTTGACCATATGTGACTGAGAAAGTTATTAATCTCTTCAGAAAAACTTCCATGTCACACAGGAAACTTCCCTTTTTTTTTTTAATTCTTTTTTTTTTAATTAATGAGTTAAACTGCAACAAATAGGAAAGCTTAACTGCTTGTGGAGTGGCTGAGTCTCTTCAGGCCCATATTCAAATAAAAGGACAAAATACAAGCAAAAGTAAACATCTTTCAGTCTGGCTGCTTCCACATCACCTTGCAAACAAACTGTTGGGGTCTTTCTAGGTCCCTGCCTAATTTTTCCCATATCCAGTATGCAGGCATTGCTGGGGGAAGCACAGTGACTGTGTGGTAGTGGGCAGCAGCACAGCAGCTCCTGACAGCTCAGAACCACAAGTGAGGAATGTTAGAGCCACAACTCCAAGGTGTTTTCTGCTATAAATTGTAGTGAATTTACTGCACCAAGAAGCGACCTGGTTTCTGGAGAAAATTATAGGCAATGTGTCAGCTATAAATGATTTATGCATAAAGCAACCTGTACTGCAGGAACCCAGGGGGTATAATAACGAGACAAAAAATCATTTAATCTTGTATGTAAATTTAAGCGGGCAGGAATTTTGGAAGAACTACTTGTTTTTATTCCATCTTGTGTTCCTGCCAAGTAAAGACAGCACTTGAGCAGAAAGGCACTGATGTGGAGCAGGTAGATAGGCTTGCCAATTTCCAGCAAGATACATTTTAAACTGGCTTCTCCGTTTCAGTTCAATACCCTCTGAGAATTGATTGGTTTCCATTTGACAAGAAAGGAGTCAGGAAAGCAGAAGACTCTTTCTGGGCTAGATAAACTCAGCGTGAGCAATGCTGCTCATAGGCCCAATGAAACTGAAACATGCTGGCATTCAGCAAAAACTGATTCCTCCCCCCTTATTCACATGCAATGCATTCATTCTTAGGAGACTCCTGTTGGAGTAGGACCATAGGGGAGGAAAGAGAGCTGAATCAGCTAAGATTTGAAGAATTGGCACTGGGCTAGGCTTTGCAGGCAAGCAGACACTTCACAAAGTGTCATTGCAGATAGGCAGCAGGAAATGAAGAAGTGTCATCAAGTTTTCTCACATGATTTTAAAAATTATTTGTTAACGAGCTGCAAGGAGCTAATCTGGTATTATACAGTAAAAATAGGTGGCCACACTCCAGCTAGACCTTCTCCCAGGGGCATTTCAGGCGTGCAAATCAGTAAGCAGCTTGTACCAGGCTCTCACTTTTCTGGGAGCACAGCCCTGGGCTGCAGAGAGGAAGCAGAGCCAATGCTCCAACTTCTCTAATTTCATCCCCAGTGTCCCCAGCTCTCTAAAATGAGACAGAAAATGTGCTGCTCACTCAAGCACTGCTTGCCTGGTCCTTGTGGCACAGGGTTCTTTTCCCCCTGGGGAATAAGGGCTGTCCCTTGCTCTTACTGTCACCACCAAGGAATAGCACAGTGAGATAAAGCAAACAGGTGGACGTGGAGCCAAACCCTCAAACTCTTGCAATTTGCTGTTCAGGTGCAACTTCCCTCAGTGGTTTCACAAAGGACTAAGACTGAAAGAATGAGGTCCATGAAATATTTACCATTACTGTACATGATAATGAGTTTTCTGCATATCTATATGCAATACACACACACACATATAAATGCAGGGCACACACACACATATATGCAATATGTCTGAGTTATGATAGCTGTGGGAGTGATTGCCTGGAATTGTCTGCCCATTGTAAATTAAATATGACAGTGCTACATCTGCATTAATGTTATTACTCTTTTAAGACTCTTCTTTCTCAGACGCTGGCATTGGTCTCGCAGTCTGTGAACATAGGTCACGCTCTTCTCTATTTTTCTTTTGGCATAACACATACAGAGGAGATCTTATCTCTTCATGGTCTTGCAGCTGGGATCTAAAGAAGCCAATGAGGGTCAGGAAGATTAGAGGAGCTTTGTAAGGGACCACCCAAAGTAGGTTTATAGCAATTGTGCTTTGTTACTCGATTGCAGAGAGCACAGCAGAACAACAAGGATGAAATAAAGAATTCCTTTTTGCAAGGATAAGACATTTGCATGAACTTTGTCCTGAAGGGAAATCTAGACAGACCAGTAGAGATCCTTCCAAAGAGCTGTGATGTAAAAGCATCTTTTCCACCAGTATTTTGGTAGTGCTGTTGTGCCATGGTGATTGATAAACCATGGAGTCATGAAGGTAAAACAGTAATGCATTTTGTATTATTCAGGAGACACAAGTTCAGCTGAGCTTCCTCATTGTCCCAGATTCAGCCTGAGCAAGTCTCCAGTGCTGAGGTCCACACTGATTCCATAAGCAGCCCTGGCATCCCCACACCCTGACCCAGGAAGGTAGCAGAGAGCTCCCCTTTTGGCTGCCCAGCTGCTCCACTGTCTCTGCCCTCTTTCAGTTCCCCTGCAATTAAAGGTGCCTTTTACTCCAGTAAGTCTCTGCTGCCCTGCAATTCTCTGCATTGGCTGTCTTGTTTTGTTCCTGCCCCTCATTTGTTTTTAAACAAAACCAAATGACTGCCCTTTAATCAACCCCCAAGCTAGAGGATGATCAGGCTAAGTTTCAGCTCTTTTTTTCACCTATATGCTTATGTAGCCACACCAAACTCATTGGTTTAGGGTCTATATCAATCTACAGGCTGGTTTTTACATTCACTCAAATTTACAGAATTTCCTCCTTCCCAGAACACATGCCAGGAAAAGGGAATCACTACCTGCTGTAGGAACATTTCAGGGATGTGCTAGATGCATTCCCCCTTATTTCTCAGTTATGGCTTAATAAGTATTTTCCTGAATAAGTTTACATATTTATTTTGTGATTTGTGACAATGTCTTACATAAGAATTTATTACTAACTGTGTGAATTGATCAGTACCAACAATATCATGGGAGTTAAGGGGGAAATGACACTCTCATGGTGTGCTACTGACATGCACAGCCTTGTACTGGGCCTCAGGAAGAACTAATTATTATAGACCTCTATGGAGAAAAGGGGGCCTCATTGTTAACCTATTGAAGAACTTTGGAACTTTGTGCAATTCTTCCAAACAAATGAACATCTGTAACAAGACCTTCAGATGGAAACATAAATTGATTTACTCAATATTTTGCAGTTTATATGGCTGGGGAGACAGCTCAGGACAGAGTCAGTCAACAGACTGAGGATAGAAATTAAGAACAGGACTTAACTTTCCATAGCAGCGTGTTTAGACAGGAAGAAAAAGATGTGGTTTGTGTTTAGTGAGCAGCTAGTAAAATGAAATATGTTATGTGTATGTGCTAGTACACCCTGATTCCCCGCCTCACTCAATTTTCTGCTCAGATACCATAAAGCTGAGTTACTGGCCAGCTGCAGCCAACTGTGCTGCTCTTTAAACATTATTATACTATTCTATACAAGTAGGTAAAAAAAGCCTGGCATGTGAGCTGCCTAGCACAAGTTCACTACAAAGAGTCTGAGCACCAAAGACTTCACCTGAGATCAGAACTTCAACATGGTTTAGTGTTCCCAAGTCCCACAGGGGGTAGAGACTTTTCAAGCATTATTTTTCCAACTTTTAAACCAATGTCATGGTCTACCATATGCCAAGAGGTGCGGAATGTCCCTACCTGAGATTTCCTCTCTGGTCCAAGATCATCATGCCTGTCAGCTGGGTGGAAGATTGCAGTGCTCTGCTGCTCAGAGGGGCCTGTTCTGAGGAAGGAGGCCACTGTGATGCCCTGCATGAAAAATATAGGATGTAGCTCATTCTGTGGAAAGGCTGAAGAAGAAGCAAACTACTACAAGAAACTCCCATTCAAGGTGCAAGACATGATTGAGAGGAGAAAAATTGGCCTCAGCTGGATAATGACTTTATTTGATCAGGTAATACACAGGATTAAGAACCAGCATCCATTTAAAGACCTCCACCAGATAATTTCAGACTTCCTCAAAATGTTGCTTGTCCTCTCACTGACAAAATGCTACTGAATTTTCTGGCAGGGTCTAGATTTAGATACTGCCATACACCATATTGACATATGGTGTTTAGGTCCAGGACAATTGAAATCAGTCAGAGTTCTGCTGTGTATTTCAGCAGAAGAAAAATTAGCCCTGTATAATATCAATTCTCTAAAGGGAGATTAGCATTGAACTCCACCTCAGTATATCCCATTGTAGGAAACTGTACATTTTTAAGTTCTGAAGGAAAGAGAGCAAAACATCAATTCACAAGCTGTCTTCATAGGAAAGTGTCACCTATCCTGCACTCAGCTGCATGCAGCATCAGTCTGCCAAAGAAAATGTGAATAAAATAACTTTTAGAATAATAACAACCTTAAGAAGTGATGTACTCATCCCATACATTTTAAGGAATATGTCTATACTTAGTCTAGCAGGCTTTCCCCAATGTAGGCTCTCTCTTTTTTTTTAATTCCCATCAAATTTTACTGCATTTGTATGATATGCATTTAATGAGCCATAGAATCATCGGAATTAGAAATGGGAAAGATGCATTAAGTCATCTAGTCCATCCCCTGACAGTGCAGGATTGTTCCCTGCAGTGTATTTTTATATTTTCTAATGCTCTGTACAGTCCAGATTTAAATGTCTCCAGAGACAGAGTTTCTACCAATTCATTTAGAGGACTGCTCCATGGTCCTGCAGCTCTCACTCTCTGGAAAATTTCCCTCTTAAGGACACGTGCATCTTTCTTTTCTCACTATCACTTCTGTTCTAGCTCTTATCCCTTCTACCAGCTCAAATGATTCCCCTCCTCCCTGCTGATATTTATA